>NC_091194.1:23645513-23676931 GCF_040958095.1 Procambarus clarkii
AGTAACCTCATGTGAATGGTCTACCGTCATCAGTAACCTCATGTGAATGGTCTACTGTCATCAGTAGCCTCATGTGAATGGTCTACCGTCATAAGTAGCCTCATGTGAATGGTCTACCGTCATCAGTAACCTCATGTGAATGGTCTACCGTCATCAGTAGCCTCATGTGAATGGTCTACCGTCATCAGTAGCCTCCGGAGAATGGTCTGCCGTCATCAGTAGCCTCATGTGAATGGTCTACCGTCATCAGTAACCTCATGTGAATGGTCTACTGTCATCAGTAGCCTCATGTGAATGGTCTACCGTCATCAGTAGCCACCGGAGAATGGTTTGCCGTCATCAGTAGCCTCATGTGAATGGTCTACCGTCATCAGTAACCTCATGTGAATGGTCTGCCGTCATCAGTAGCCACCGGAGAATGGTCTGCCGTCATCAGTAGCCTCATGTGAATGGTCTACTGTCATCAGTAGCCTCATGTGAATGGTCTACTGTCATCAGTAGCCTCCGGAGAATGGTCTGCCGTCATCAGTAGCCTCATGTGAATGGTCTACCGTCATCAGTAACCTCATGTGAATGGTCTACTGTCATCAGTAGCCTCATGTGAATGGTCTACCGTCATCAGTAGCCACCGGAGAATGGTCTACCGTCATCAGTAGCCTCATGTGAATGGTCTACCGTCATCAGTAACCTCATGTAAATGGTCTACCGTCATCAGTAGCCTCATGTGAATGGTCTACTGTCATCAGTAGCCTCATGTGAATGGTCTACCGTCATAAGTAGCCTCATGTGAATGGTCTACCGTCATCAGTAACCTCATGTGAATGGTCTACCGTCATCAGTAGCCTCATGTGAATGGTCTACCGTCATCAGTAGCCTTATGTGAATGGTCTACCGTCATCAGTAGCCTCATGTGAATGGTCTACCGTCATCATAGCCTCATGTGAATGGTTTACTGTCATCAGTAGCCTCATGTGAATGGTCTTCCGTCATCAATAGCCTCATGTGAATGGTCCTACTGTCATCAGTAGCCTTATGTGAATGGTCTTCCGTCATCAATAGCCTCATGTGAATGGTCCTACCGTCATCAGTAGCCTCATGTGAATGGTCTACCGTCATCAGTAACTTCATGTGAATGGTCTACCGTCATCAGTAACCTCATGTGAATGGTCTACCGTCATCAGTAGCCTCATGTGAATGGTTCTACCGTCATCAATAGCCTCATGTGAATGGTCTACTGTCATCAGTAGCCTTATGTGAATGGTCTACCGTCATCAGTAGCCTCATGTGAATGGTCTACCGTCATCAGTAACCTCATGTGAATGGTCTACCGTCATCAGTAGCCACCGGAGAATGGTCTACCGTCATCAGTAGCCTCATGTGAATGGTCTACCGTCATCAGTAACCTCATGTGAATGGTCTACCGTCATCAGTAGCCTCATGTGAATGGTCTACTGTCATCAGCAGCCACCGGAGAATGGTCTGCCGTCATCAGTAGCCTCATGTGAATGGTCTACCGTCATCAGTAACCTCATGTGAATGGTCTACTGTCATCAGCAGCCACCGGGGAATGGTTTTGCCGTCATCAGTAGCCTCATGTGAATGGTCTACCGTCATCAGTAACCTCATGTGAATGGTCTGCCGTCATCAGTAGCCACCGGAGAATGGTCTGCCGTCATCAGTAGCCTCAGGTGAATGGTCTACTGTCATCAGTAGCCTCATGTGAATGGTCTACTGTCATCAGTAGCCTCCGGAGAATGGTCTGCCGTCATCAGTAGCCTCATGTGAATGGTCTACCGTCATCAGTAACCTCATGTGAATTGGTCTACTGTCATCAGTAGCCTCATGTGAATGGTCTACCGTCATCAGTAGCCACCGGAGAATGGTCTACCGTCATCAGTAGCCTCATGTGAATGGTCTACCGTCATCAGTAACCTCATGTGAATGGTCTACCGTCATCAGTAGCCACCGGAGAATGGTCTACCGTCATCAGTAGCCTCATGTGAATGGTCTACCGTCATCAGTAGCCTTATGTAAATGGTCTACCGTCATCAGTAGCCTCATGTGAATGGTCTACTGTCATCAGTAGCCTCATGTGAATGGTCTACCGTCATCAGTAGCCTCATGTGAATGGTCTACCGTCATCAGTAGCCACCGGAGAATGGTCTACCGTCATCAGTAGCCTCATGTGAATGGTCTACCGTCATCAGTAACCTCATGTGAATGGTCTACCGTCATCAGTAGCCTCATGTGAATGGTCTACTGTCATCAGCAGCCACCGGAGAATGGTCTGCCGTCATCAGTAGCCTCATGTGAATGGTCTACCGTCATCAGTAACCTCATGTGAATGGTCTACTGTCATCAGCAGCCACCGGGGAATGGTTTGCCGTCATCAGTAGCCTCATGTGAATGGTCTACCGTCATCAGTAACCTCATGTGAATGGTCTGCCGTCATCAGTAGCCACCGGAGAATGGTCTGCCGTCATCAGTAGCCTCAGGTGAATGGTCTACTGTCATCAGTAGCCTCATGTGATGGTCTACTGTCATCAGTAGCCTCCGGAGAATGGTCTGCCGTCATCAGTAGCCTCATGTGAATGGTCTACCGTCATCAGTAACCTCATGTGAATGGTCTACTGTCATCAGTAGCCTCATGTGAATGGTCTACCGTCATCAGTAGCCACCGGAGAATGGTCTACCGTCATCAGTAGCCTCATGTGAATGGTCTACCGTCATCAGTAACCTCATGTGAATGGTCTACCGTCATCAGTAACCTCATGTGAATGGTCTACCGTCATCAGTAGCCACCGGAGAATGGTCTACCGTCATCAGTAGCCTCATGTGAATGGTCTACCGCCATCAGTAACCTCATGTGAATGGTCTACCGTCATCAGTAACCTCATGTGAATGGTCTACCGTCATCAGTAGCCTCATGTGAATGGTCTACCGTCATCAGTAGCCTTATGTAAATGGTCTACCGTCATCAGTAGCCTCATGTGAATGGTCTACTGTCATCAGTAGCCTCATGTGAATGGTCTACCGTCATCAGTAGCCTCATGTGAATGGTCTACCGTCATCAGTAACCTCATGTGAATGGTCTACCGTCATCAGTAGCCTCATGTGAATGGTCTACCGTCATCAGTAGCCATATGTGAATGGTCTACCGTCATCAGTAGCCTCATGTGAATGGTCTACCGTCATCAATAGCCTCATGTGAATGGTCTACTGTCATCAGTAGCCTCATGTGAATGGTCTACTGTCATCAGTAGCCTCATGTGAATGGTCTACTGTCATCAGTAGCCTCATGTGAATGGTCTACTGTCATCAGTAGCCTCATGTGAATGGTCTACCGTCATCAATAGCCTCATGTGAATGGTCTACCGTCATCAGTAGCCACCGGAGAAAGGTCTACCGTCATCAGTAGCCTCATGTGAATGGTCTACTGTCATCAGTAGCCTCATGTGAATGGTCTACTGTCATCAGTAGCCTCATGTGAATGGTCTACTGTCATCAGTAGCCTCATGTGAATGGTCTACCGTCATCAGTAGCCACCGGAGAAAGGTCTACCGTCATCAGTAGCCTCGTGTGAATGGTCTACCGTCATCAGTAGCCTCATCTGAATGGTCTACCGTCATCAGTAGCCTCATGTGAATGGTCTGCCGTCATCAGTAGCCTCATGTGAATGGTCTACTGTCATCAGTAGCCTTATGTGAATGGTCTACCGTCATCAGTAGCCTCATGTGAATGGTCTACCGTCATCAGTAGCCTCATGTGAATGGTCTACCGTCATCAATAGCCTCATGTGAATGGTCTACTGTCATCAGTAGTCTTATGTGAATGGTCTACCGTCATCAGTAGCCTCATGTGAATGGTCTACCGTCATCAGTAGCCTCATGTGAATGGTCTACCATCATCAGTAGCCTCATGTGAATGGTCTACCGTCATCAGTAGCCTCATGTGAATGGTCTACCGTCATCAGTAGCCTCATGTGAATGGTCTACCTTTATCAGTAGGCTTATGTGAATGGTCTACTGTCATCAGTAACCTCATGTGAATGGTCTACTGTCATCAGCAGCCACCGGAGAATGGTCTGCCGTCATCAGTAGGCTCATGTGAATGGTCTACCGTCATCAGTAACCTCATGTGAATGGTCTACCGTCATCAGTAGCCACCGGAGAATGGTCTACTGTCATCAGTAGCCTCATGTGAATGGTCTACCGTCATCAGTAACCTCATGTGAATGGTCTACCGTCATCAGTAACCTCATGTGAATGGTCTACCGTCATCAGTAGTCTCGGGTGAATGGTCTACTGTCATCAGTAACCTCATGTGAATGGTCTACCGTCATCAGTAGCCTCATGTAAATGATCTGCTCTCATCAGTAGCCTCATGTAAATGGTCTACTGTCATCAGTAACCTCATCTGAATAGTCTACCGTCATCAGTAGTCTAGGGTGAATGGTCTACCGTCATCAGTAGCCTCATGTGAATGGTCTACCCTCATCAGTAGCCTCAAGTGAATGGTCTACCGTCATAAGTAGCCTCATGTGAATGGTCTACCGTCATCAGTAGCCTCATGTGAATGGTCTACCGTCATAAGTAGCCTCATGTGAATGGTCTACCGTCATCAGTAGCCTCATGTGAATGGTGTACCCTCATCAGTAGCCTCATGTGAATGGTCTACCGTCATCAGTAGCCTCATGTGAATGGTCTACCGTCATCAGTAGCCTCATGTGAATGGTCTACCGTCATCAGTAAATAGAAAGAGAGATTTTTTTATATTTTCAACGAATATTAACAAGTGAGTTTTTACAACGACACGTTTCAGATATAATCATTCTATGACACTTTTCTAACACATTAGCATATAATAAAGGATCATATGCCGGGGATCTGTTTTCATGTTTATCATGAAAATCATGTTTAGGTTTCCTAATACAAATATTTAAAGTCCCCCCCCCAAAAAAAAGCAAATATCTCATGTTTTTTGCTATTATAAAATCAATAAAATGAACTTAGGAAAAAACGCTGGCTTCAGATTTTAGAGACATAAACTTTACATATGAGGTGTAGGTTTTATGTAAATTGAATAAAAATTTAAGAGTCTCCAAAATTGGCACTCTTAAAGAGATTGAATAAACTTGAAATATAGATATTTTTTTTTTATCTTTATTTAAAAAAATACAATATAAGTTACATATACATAAGTGTTACAAGGCAATTATACATTACAATTCTTAGTGAACAAGTGTTCCAGTAGTACAGAACAATAAACTTGGAATAAAGAGATTGAATAAACTTGGAATAAAGAGATTAAATAAAGAGATTGAATAAACAATTATGAAATAAATATTTCAAAATTGTCCAAAAGAATAATTATTTCATATTATTGCGTTGTATTTTTTGCGTTAAAACTTTAATTTGTTAAATGTAAACATTTATGATATACCACAACTGTAGTAAACGTGTTTGGACATTTCTTCATTGATAATGATGCCAGGCTTCAGGCAGTGAAGCCTCTGGCAGGCGGTGTGGGCCTCCCTGGGTGTGGGCCTCCCTGGGTGTGAGCCTCACTGGGTGTGGGCCTCCCTGGGTGTGGGCCTCCCTGGGTGTGGGTCTCACTGGGTGTGGGCCTCCCTGGGTGTGGGCCTCCCTGGGTGTGGGCCTCCCTGGGTGTGGGCCTCCCTGGGTGTGGGCCTCCCTGGGTGTGGGCCTCCCTGGGTGTGGGCCTCCCTGGGTGTGGGCCTCCCTGGGTGTGGGCCTCACTGGGTGTGGGCCTCCCTGGGTGTGGGCCTCCCTGGGTGTGGGCCTCCCTGGGTGTGGGCCTCCCTGGGTGTGGGCCTCACTGGGTGTGGGCCTCCCTGGGTGTGGGCCTCCCTGGGTGTGGGCCTCCCTGGGTGTGGGCCTCCCTGGGTGTGGGCCTCACTGGGTGTGGGCCTCCCTGGGTGTGGGCCTCCCTGGGTGTCGGCCTCACTGGGTGTGGGCCTCCCTGGGTGTGGGCCTCCCTAGGCCTCACTGGGTGTGGGCCTCCCTGGGTGTGGGCCTCCCTGGGTGTGGGCCTCCCTGGGTGTGGGCCTCCCTGGGTGTGGGCCTCCCTGGGTGTGGGCCTCCCTGGGTGTGGGCCTCACTGGGTGTGGGCCTCCCTGGGTGTGGGCCTCCCTTGGTGTGGGCCTCCCTGGGTGTGGGCCTCACTGGGTGTGGGCCTCACTGGGTGTGGGCCTCCCTGGGTGTGGGCCTCCCTGGGTGTGGGCCTCCCTGGGTGTGAGCCTCCCTGGGTGTGGGCCTCACTGGGTGTGGGCCTCACGGGGTGTGGGCCTCCCTGGGTGTGGGCCTCTCTGGGTGTGGGCCTCCCTGGGTGTGGGCCTCCCTGGGTGTGGGCCTCCCTGGGTGTGGGCCTCCCTTGGTGTGGGCCTCCCTGGGTGTGGGCCTCACGGGGTGTGGGCCTCCCTGGGTGTGGGCCTCCCTGGGTGTGGGCCTCCCTGGGTGTAGGCCTCCCTGGGTGTGGGCCTCCCTTGGTGTGGGCCTCCCTGGGTGTGGGCCTCCCTGGGTGTGGGCCTCCCTGGGTGTGGGCCTCACTGAGTGTGGGCCTCCCTGGGTGTGGGCCTCCCTGGGTGTGGGCCTCCCTGGGTGTGGGCCTCCCTGGGTGTGGGCCTCACTGGGTGTGGGCCTCCCTGGGTGTGGGCCTCCCTAGGCCTCACTGGGTGTGGGCCTTCTTGGGTGTGGGCCTCCCTGGGTGTGAGCCTCACTGGGTGTGGGCCTCACTGGGTGTGGGCCTCACTGGGTGTGGGCCTCCCTAGGCCTCATTGGGTGTGAGCCTCACTGGGTGTGGGCCTCACTGGGTGTGGGCCTCACTGGGTGTGGGCCTCAATGGGTGTGGGCCTTCCTGGGTGTGGGCCTCACTGGGTGTGGGCCTCCCTGGGTGTGGGCCTTCCTGGGTGTGGGCATTCCTGGGTGTGGGCCTTCCTGGGTGTGGGCCTCCCTGGATGTGGGCCTCCCTGGGTGTGGGCCTCACTGGGTGTGGGCCTCACTGGGTGTGGGCCTAAATGGGTGTGGGCCTTCCTGGGTGTGGGCCTCCCTGGGTGTGGGGCCTCCCTGGGTGTGGGCCTCCCTGGGTGTGGGCCTTCCTGGGTGTGGGCCTTCCTGGGTGTGGGCCTTCCTGGGTGTGGGCCTCCCTGGGTGTGGGCCTCCCTGGGTGTGGGCCTCAGTGGGTGTGAGCCTCACTGGGTGTGGGCCTCCCTGGGTGTGGGCCTCCCTGGGTGTGGGCCTCCCTGGGTGTGGGCCTCCCTGGGTGTGGGCCTCGCTGGGTGTGGGCCTCCCTGGGTGTGGGCCTCCCTGGGTGTGGGCCTCCCTGGGTGTCGGCCTCCCTGGGTGTGGGCCTCCCTGGGTGTGAGCCTCACTTGGTGTGGGCCTCCCTGGGTGTGGGCCTCCCTGGGTGTGGGCCTCCCTGGGTGTGGGCCTCCCTGGGTATGGGCCTCCCTAGGCCTCTGGCAGGCAGTGGTCATAACTGCTACACCTTAGACCTGCTGGTAGACGGGGCAGGTCAACATGTGCCTCAAGACGTGGAACTATTACCACAAGAGTGTTGAGAGGTCAGTCTCCAGAGGTCAGTCTCCAGAGGTCAGTCTCCAGAGGTCAGTCTCCAGAGGTCAGTCTCCAGAGGTCAGTCTCCAGAGGCCAGTCTCCAGAGGTCAGTCTCCAGAGGTCAGTCTCCAGAGGTCAGTCTCCAGAGATCAGTCTCCAGAGGTCAGTCTCCAGAGGTCAGTCTCCAGAGGTCAGTCTCCAGAGGTCAGTCTCCAGAGGTCAGTCTCCAGAGGTCAGTCTCCAGAGGTCAGTCTCCAGAGGTCAGTCTCCAGAGGCCAGTCTCCAGAGGTCAGTCTCCAGAGGTCAGTCTCCAGAGGTCAGTCTCCAGAGGTAAGTCTCCAGAGGTCAGTCTCCAGAGGTCAGTCTCCAGAGGTCAGTCTCCAGAGGTCAGTCTCCAGAGGTCAGTCTCCAGAGGTCAGTCTCCAGAGGTCAGTCTCCAGAGGTCAGTCTCCAGAGGCCAGTCTCCAGAGGCCAGTCTCCAGAGGTCAGTCTCCAGAGGCCAGTCTCCAGAGGTCAGTCTCCAGAGGTCAGTCTCCAGAGGTCAGTCACCTGAGATCATTCTCCAGAGGTCAGTCTCCAGAGGTCAGTCTCCAGAGGTAAGTCTCCGGAGGTCAGTCTCCAGAGGTCAGTCTCCAGAGGTCAGTCTCCAGAGGTCAGTCTCCAGAGGTCAGTCTCCAGAGGTAAGTCTCCGGAGGTCAGTCTCCAGAGGTCAGTCTCCAGAGGCCAGTATGTATAGGCCAGTCTCCAGAGGTCAGTCTCCAGAGGTCAGTCTCCAGAGGTCAGTCTCCAGAGGTCAGTCTTCAGAGGCCAGTCTCCAGAGGCCAGTCTCCAGAGGTCAGTCTCCAGAGGTAAGTCTCCAGAGGCCAGTCTCCAGAGGCCAGTCTCCGGAGGTCAGTCTCTAGAGGTCAGTCTCCAGAGGCTAGTCTCCGGAGGTCAGTCTGCAGAGGTCAGTCTCCAGAGGTCAGTCTCCAGAGGTCAGTCTCCAGAGGCCAGTCTCCGGAGGTCAGTCTCCAGAGGCCAGTCTCCGGAGGTCAGTCTCTAGAGGTCAGTCTCCAGAGGCTAGTCTCCGGAGGTCAGTCTGCAGAGGTCAGTCTCCAGAGGTCAGTCTCCAGAGGTCAGTCTCCAGAGGCCAGTCTCCGGAGGTCAGTCTCCAGAGGTCAGTCTCCAGAGGTCAGTCTCCAGAGGTCAGTCTCCAGAGGTCAGTCTCCAGAGGTCAGTCTCCAGAGGTCAGTCTCCAGAGGTCAGTCTCCAGAGGCCAGTCTCCAGAGGTCAGTCTCCAGAGGTCAGTCTCCAGAGGTCAGTCTCCAGAGGTAAGTCTCCAGAGGTCAGTCTCCAGAGGTCAGTCTCCAGAGGTCAGTCTCCAGAGGTCAGTCTCCAGAGGTCAGTCTCCAGAGGCCAGTCTCCAGAGGTCAGTCTCCAGAGGCCAGTCTCCAGAGGTCAGTCTCCAGAGGTCAGTCTCCAGAGGTCAGTCTCCAGAGGTCAGTCACCTGAGATCATTCTCCAGAGGTCAGTCTCCAGAGGTCAGTCTCCAGAGGTAAGTCTCCGGAGGTCAGTCTCCAGAGGTCAGTCTCCAGAGGTCAGTCTCCAGAGGTCAGTCTCCAGAGGTCAGTCTCCAGAGGTCAGTCTCCAGAGGTAAGTCTCCGGAGGTCAGTCTCCAGAGGTCAGTCTCCAGAGGCCAGTATGTATAGGCCAGTCTCCAGAGGTCAGTCTCCAGAGGTCAGTCTCCAGAGGTCAGTCTCCAGAGGTCAGTCTCCAGAGGCCAGTCTCCAGAGGCCAGTCTCCAGAGGTCAGTCTCCAGAGGTAAGTCTCCAGAGGCCAGTCTCCAGAGGCCAGTCTCCGGAGGTCAGTCTCTAGAGGTCAGTCTCCAGAGGCTAGTCTCCGGAGGTCAGTCTGCAGAGGTCAGTCTCCAGAGGTCAGTCTCCAGAGGTCAGTCTCCAGAGGCCAGTCTCCGGAGGTCAGTCTCCAGAGGCCAGTCTCCGGAGGTCAGTCTCTAGAGGTCAGTCTCCAGAGGCTAGTCTCCGGAGGTCAGTCTGCAGAGGTCAGTCTCCAGAGGTCAGTCTCCAGAGGTCAGTCTCCAGAGGCCAGTCTCCGGAGGTCAGTCTCCAGAGGCCAGTCTCCGGAGGTCAGTCTCTAGAGGTCAGTCTCCAGATGTCAGTCTCCGGAGGTCAGTCTGCAGAGGTCAGTCTCCAGAGGTCAGTCTCCAGAGGCGAGTCTGCAGAGGTCAGTCTGCAGAGGTCAGTCTCCAGAGGCCAGTCTCCGGAGGTCAGTCTGCAGAGGTCAGTCTCCAGAGGTCAGTCTCCAGAGGCCAGTCTGCAGAGGTCAGTCTGCAGAGGTCAGTCTCCGGAGGTCAGTCTGCAGAGGTCAGTCTGCAGAGGTCAGTCTCCAGAGGTCAGTCTCCAGAGGCCAGTCTCCGGAGGTCAGTCTGCAGAGGTCAGTCTGCAGAGGTCAGTCTCCAGAGGCCAGTCTCCGGAGGTCAGTCTGCAGAGGTCAGTCTGCAGAGGTCAGTCTCCAGAGGCCAGTCTCCGGAGGTCAGTCTGCAGAGGTCAGTCTGCAGAGGTCAGTCTCCAGAGGCCAGTCTCCGGAGGTCAGTCTGCAGAGGTCAGTCTGCAGAGGTCAGTCTCCAGAGGCCAGTCTCCGGAGGTCAGTCTGCAGAGGTCAGTCTGCAGAGGTCAGTCTCCAGAGGCCAGTCTCCGGAGGTCAGTCTGCAGAGGTCAGTCTGCAGAGGTCAGTCTCCAGAGGCCAGTCTCCGGAGGTCAGTCTGCAGAGGTCAGTCTGCAGAGGTCAGTCTCCAGAGGCCAGTCTCCGGAGGTCAGTCTGCAGAGGTCAGTCTGCAGAGGCCAGTCTCCAGAGGTCAGTCTCCGGAGGCCAGTCTGCAGAGGCCAGTCTCCAGAGGCCAGTCTCCAGAGACCAGTCTCCGGAGGTCAGTCTCCAGAGGTCAGTCTGCAGAGGTCAGTCTCCGGAGGTCAGTCTCCGGAGGCCAGTCTGCAGAGGCCAGTCTGCAGAGGTCAGTCTCCGGAGGTCAGTCTGCAGAGGTCAGTCTCCAGAGGCCAGTCTCCGGACGTCAGTCTGCAGAGGTCAGTCTCCAGAGGTCAGTCTCCGGAGGTCAGTCTCCGGAGGCCAGTCTGCAGAGGCCAGTCTCCAGAGGTCAGTCTCCGGAGGCCAGTCTGCAGAGGCCAGTCTCCAGAGGCCATTCTCCAGAGGCCAGTCTCCGGAGGTCAGTCTCCAGAGGTCAGTCTGCAGAGGTCAGTCTCCGGAGGTCAGTCTCCGGAGGCCAGTCTGCAGAGGCCAGTCTGCAGAGGTCAGTCTCCGGAGGCCAGTCTGCAGAGGTCAGTCTCCAGAGGCCAGTCTGCAGAGGCCAGTCTCCAGAGGCCAGTCTGCAGAGGTCAGTGGTACATACAACAATACGTTGTCTCTGATATAAATGTTGTGCCGCGCAGCAGGCATTAACATAACTTACGAAGAATAAGATGATATATAAATGGGTGGAAAGTTGGAGAACTTTCGATATAAATTTTGGTAGAGGAAATTCTAATATAATTAATGTCTATTTATATATGCCCTCCCAGTGATAGATAATGGTGGATAGCTTAAATCCATAAAAATATCGGTAAACACGAAAATTATGTTTTCTTATATTAGGCTTCTAAGTGTTAGCAAACACCGGTGAATAAAACTTTTAACTGCTACACTGGGAATATTTGACACACATGTAACTTTGGCGTAAAATGATCAATACTTTGTATTACAACGTAATTTTCTTAAGGTCAGATAATAGTGTGTCTTTACAGAGTTGTTATTCTTAATAAGATGGTGTGAGCGCAGTAAGGTAGCCTAGTCCAGGGCGGCGGCCCCCGGCAACCTTCCTGCTCACACCGACCTCCGGAACCTTTATAAACTTATGAAAATTGATGTATAAGTTTATGATATATTATGTATATAATTGTATATTATGAATATACACCAAGCATAATACAGTGTGCGGCCACACAGAATTCTTCCTGAGGAAAATATGGTTTTCGTATGAGGTGAGGATCCCTCCTCTATGGAGCATGGTCCCCCTCATGGCTTGCATGAGGTGAGGATCCCCCCTCTATGGAGCATGGTCCCCCTCATGGCTTGTATGAGGTGAGGATCCCCCCTCTATGGGACAAGGTCCCCCTCATGGCTCGTATGAGGTGAGGATCCCCCCTCTATGGAGCATGGTCCCCCTCATGTCTCGTATGAGGTGAGGATCCCCCCTCTATGGAGCATGGTCCCCCTCATGGCTTGTATGAGGTGAGGATCCCCCCTCTATGGAGCATGGTCCCCCTCATGGCTTGTATGAGGTGAGGATCCCCCCTCTATGGGGCAAGGTCCCCCTCATGGCTCGTATGAGGTGAGGATCCCCCCCTCTATGGAGCATGGTCCCCCTCATGTCTCGTATGAGGTGAGGATCCCCCCTCTATGGAGCATGGTCCCCCTCATGGCTTGTATGAGGTGAGGATCCCCCCTCATTGGAGCATGGTCCCCCTCATGGCTCGTATGAGGTGAGGATCCCCCCTCTATGGAGCATGGTCCCCCTCATGGCTTGTATGAGGTGAGGATCCCCCCTCTATGGAGCATGGTCCCCCTCATGGCTTGTATGAGGTGAGGATCCCCCCTCTATGGAGCATGGTCCCCCTCATGGCTTGTATGAGGTGAGGATCCCCCCCTCTATTGGGCATGGTCCCCCTCATGGCTTGTATGAGGTGAGGATCCCCCCCTCTATGGAGCATGGTCCCCCTCATGGCTTGTATGAGGTGAGGATCCCCCCTCTATGGAGCATGGTCCCCCTCATGGCTCGTATGAGGTGAGGATCCCCCCTCTATGGAGCATGGTCCCCCTCATGGCTTGTATGAGGTGAGGATCCCCCCTCTATGGAGCATGGTCCCCCTCATGGCTTGTATGAGGTGAGGATCCCCCCTCTATGGGGCAAGGTCCCCCTCATGGCTCGTATGAGGTGAGGATCCCCCCCCTCTATGGAGCATGGTCCCCCTCATGTCTCGTATGAGGTGAGGATCCCCCCTCTATGGAGCATGGTCCCCCTCATGGCTTGTATGAGGTGAGGATCCCCCCTCTATGGAGCATGGTCCCCCTCATGGCTTGTATGAGGTGAGGATCCCCCCTCTATGGGGCAAGGTCCCCCTCATGGCTCGTATGAGGTGAGGATCCCCCCCTCTATGGAGCATGGTCCCCCTCATGTCTCGTATGAGGTGAGGATCCCCCCTCTATGGAGCATGGTCCCCCTCATGGCTTGTATGAGGTGAGGATCCCCCCTCATTGGAGCATGGTCCCCCTCATGGCTCGTATGAGGTGAGGATCCCCCCTCTATGGAGCATGGTCCCCCTCATGGCTTGTATGAGGTGAGGATCCCCCCTCTATGGAGCATGGTCCCCCTCATGGCTTGTATGAGGTGAGGATCCCCCCTCTATGGGGCAAGGTCCCCCTCATGGCTCGTATGAGGTGAGGATCCTCCCCTCTATGGAGCATGGTCCCCCTCATGGCTCGTATGAGGTGAGGATCCCCCCCTCTATGGAGCATGGTCCCCCTCATGGCTCGTATGAGGTGAGGATCCCCCCCCCTCTATGGAGCATGGTCCCCCTCATGGCTCGTGTGAGGTGAGGATCCCCCCCCCCCTCTATGGAGCATGGTCCCCCTCATGGCTCGTGTGAGGTGAGGATCCCGCCCTGGAATCTGGTCCCCAACATGGCTCGTATGAGGTGAGGATCCCCCCCCTCTACGGAGCATGGTCCCCCTCATGGCTCGTGTGAGGTGAGGATCCCGCCCTGGAATCTGGTCCCCAACATGGCTCGTGTGAGGTGAGGATCCCGCCCTGGAGCCTGGTCCCCCACATGGCTCGTATAAGGTGAGGATCCCGCCCTGAAGCCTGGTCCCCCTCATAGCTCATATGAGGTGAGGATCACCCCCTGGAGCCTGGTCTCCGTCATGGCTTGTATGAGGTGAGGATCCCTCCTGGAGCCTGGTCCCCGTCATGGCTTGTATGAGGTGAGGAGCCCCCCTTAAGCTGGTTCCCCTCATGGCTCGCTTTATTCCTAAGAGCAACAAACCCCGGCTTGGCCAAGAAACACCAAAAATGAGTAACTCGTCAAGTGTAACTGTGCACAGCAACACTGAAGCCTGGCCACAGTGGCGGCCGTTGAGGGCTAGTGTGCCGCCTCCCCCAACATTATCACTCTTGTGGTACTCGGGAGGAGAAAACCTTCACACAAACTACACTTATCAAGAAGAACAAGAAGAAATGTATTTCTAGCACGATGGAGAATATGTCATTCAGTAAACATCAATGATTATGGCCAGGTTTAGTGAGAGGAACATCAATGCAAGTTGGTGACCAAATTCACTAAGGTGCTAGCAGGAAACTCATTATGTAGACTAAATTACAACTTGGTTTAACACACTTGAACATGTTTAACACCAATGCTTCCCGACCAGTTTACATCTACATCAGTTTCTGTGATAAATGTCCACTGGAGTTACAGAAAGCTTTATTGAATATACTGGTGCTTGTTGAATTCAATTCCTTCATTACAGGAAAACAAGAATTACAAGAATAATACAGAGTTAAAACTGCAAACAATTTAGAGATAAAGATCCAAAAATCTCCGGAATTTATTTAATGTTAAACAGTTGAGAAAATTTGAATATAAAAATATTTCTGGGAGTTTAGACGGTTGAGGACTGGGAGCAGTGTTGCCACACCTCAGTGTACTGCCTTGTCGCCTTAATTTGCTCCCCAACTTGCACATGTCGCGAAATATTTGCACCAAAAAAGTTTTTTTCAGGTGGCATATTCGTACGTGCAGTAGGAGGATGGTGTTACCTTTATCTATAAGCTGTGATGAAGTATTGCATACTGTTTGAAAGGTGATGGAGGCGAGTGTGGCAAGAGTAGGAGGACCGTGGTGTTATCAGTTGCTGGACGACGACGGAGGAGGACGGACGTCACCACTGCTGCTCTTCTGCCACGTGCACTACCTCTCCCTCCTCACAACCTCACAATGGGCGTCGGCAGCTCTTCCACCTATCTCCGCCGCAGTGCCTCGCGTGAGGTAATTAGCGCCACCTTCTCTTTCCTCTCATAATACATCAACATTCATCATTTATGAGTCATTGAGAGTCCAAGATGCCCTCCCGGGCGTCTTCAGGCCCGCCACTGTCTTATTGTGTATGGTAAAGCTGGTGCTTGTGGAGCAGGAAGGTAAAGCTGGTGCTTGTGGAGCAGGAGGGTAAAGCTGGTGCTTGTGGAGCAGGAAGGTAAAGCTGGTGCTTGTGGAGCAGGAAGGTAAAGCTGGTGCTTGTGGAGCAGGAAGGTAAAGCTGGTGCTTGTGGAGCAGGAGGGTAAAGCTGGTGCTTGTGGAGCAGGAAGGTAAAGCTGGTGCTTGTGGAGCAGGAAGGTAAAGCTGGTGCTTGTGGAGCAGGAAGGTAAAGCTGGTGCTTGTGGAGCAGGAGGGTAAAGCTGGTGCTTGTGGAGCAGGAAGGTAAAGCTGGTGCTTGTGGAGCAGGAAGGTAAAGCTGGTGCTTGTGGAGCAGGAGGGAAAAGCTGGTGCTTGTGGAGCAGGAAGGTAAAGCTGGTGCTTGTGGAGCAGGAAGGTAAAGCTGGTGCTTGTGGAGCAGGAGGGTAAAGCTGGTGCTTGTGGAGCAGGAAGGTAAAGCTGGTGCTTGTGGAGCAGGAAGGTAAAGCTGGTGCTTGTGGAGCAGGAGTGTAAAGCTGCTGCTTGTGGAGCAGGAGTGTAAAGCTGCTGCTTGTGGAGCAGGAGGGTAAAGCTGGTGCTTGTGGAGCAGGAGGGTAAAGCTGGTGCTTGTGGAGCAGGAGGGTAAAGCTGGTGCTTGTGGAGCAGGAGGGTAAAGCTGGTACTTGTGGAGCAGGAGTGTAAAGCTGGTGCTTGTGGAGCAGGAGGGTAAAGCTGGTGCTTGTGGAGCAGGAGGGTAAAGCTGGTACTTGTGGAGCAGGAGTGTAAAGCTGGTGCTTGTGGAGCAGGAGTGTAAAGCTGGTGCTTGTGGAGCAGGAGTGTAAAGCTGGTGCTTGTGGAGCAGGAGTGTAAAGCTGGTGCTTGTGGAGCAGGAGGGTAAAGCTGGTGCTTGTGGAGCAGGAGGGTAAAGCTGGTGCTTGTGGAGCAGGAGGGTAAAGCTGCTGCTTGTGGAGCTGGAGAGCTGGTGCTTGTGGAGCAGGAGTGTAAAGCTGCTGCTTGTGGAGCAGGAGTGTAAAGCTGGTGCTTGTGGAGCAGGAGGGTAAAGCTGGTGCTTGTGGAGCAGGAGGGTAAAGCTGGTGCTTGTGGAGCCGGAGGGTAAAGCTGGTGCTTGTGGAGCAGGAGGGTAAAGCTGGTGCTTGTGGAGCAGGAGTGTAAAGCTGCTGCTTGTGGAGCAGGAGTGTAAAGCTGGTGCTTGTGGAGCAGGAGGGTAAAGCTGGTGCTTGTGGAGCAGGAGTGTAAAGCTGGTGCTTGTGGAGCAGGAGGGTAAAGCTGGTGCTTGTGGAGCAGGAGGGTAAAGCTGGTGCTTGTGGAGCAGGAGGGTAAAGCTGGTGCTTGTGGAGCAGGAGGGTAAAGCTGGTACTTGTGGAGCAGGAGGGTAAAGCTGGTGCTTGTGGAGGAGTGTAAAGCTGGTGCTTGTGGAGCAGGAGGGTAAAGCTGGTGCTTGTGGAGCAGGAGGGTAAAGCTGGTGCTTGTGGAGCAGGAGTGTAAAGCTGGTGCTTGTGGAGCAGGAGTGTAAAGCTGGTGCTTGTGGAGCAGGAGGGTAAAGCTGGTGCTTGTGGAGCAGGAGTGTAAAGCTGGTACTTGTGGAGCAGGAGTGTAAAGCTGGTGCTTGTGGAGCAGGAGTGTAAAGCTGGTACTTGTGGAGCAGGAGGGTAAAGCTGGTACTTGTGGAGCAGGAGGGTAAAGCTGGTGCTTGTGGAGCAGGAGGGTAAAGCTGGTGCTTGTGGAGCAGGAGGGTAAAGCTGGTGCTTGTGGAGCAGGAGGGTAAAGCTGGTGCTTGTGGAGCAGGAGGGTAAAGCTGGTGCTTGTGGAGCAGGAGGGTAAAGCTGGTGCTTGTGGAGCAGGAGTGTAAAGCTGGTGCTTGTGGAGCAGGAGTGTAAAGCTGGTGCTTGTGGAGCAGGAGGGTAAAGCTGGTGCTTGTGGAGCAGGAGTGTAAAGCTGGTGCTTGTGGAGCAGGAGGGTAAAGCTGGTGCTTGTGGAGCAGGAGGGTAAAGCTGGTGCTTGTGGAGCAGGAGGGTAAAGCTGGTGCTTGTGGAGCAGGAGGGTAAAGCTGGTACTTGTGGAGCAGGAGGGTAAAGCTGGTGCTTGTGGAGAGGAGTGTAAAGCTGGTGCTTGTGGAGCAGGAGGGTAAAGCTGGTGCTTGTGGAGCAGGAGGGTAAAGCTGGTGCTTGTGGAGCAGGAGTGTAAAGCTGGTGCTTGTGGAGCAGGAGTGTAAAGCTGGTGCTTGTGGAGCAGGAGGGTAAAGCTGGTGCTTGTGGAGCAGGAGTGTAAAGCTGGTACTTGTGGAGCAGGAGTGTAAAGCTGGTGCTTGTGGAGCAGGAGTGTAAAGCTGGTACTTGTGGAGCAGGAGGGTAAAGCTGGTACTTGTGGAGCAGGAGGGTAAAGCTGGTGCTTGTGGAACAGGAGGGTAAAGCTGGTGCTTGTGGAGCAGGAGGGTAAAGCTGGTGCTTGTGGAGCAGGAGGGTAAAGCTGGTGCTTGTGGAGCAGGAGGGTAAAGCTGGTGCTTGTGGAGTAGGAGGGTAAAGCTGGTACTTGTGGAGCAGGAGGGTAAAGCTGGTGCTTGTGGAGCAGGAGTGTAAAGCTGGTGCTTGTGGAGCAGGAGTGTAAAGCTGGTGCTTGTGGAGCAGGAGTGTAAAGCTGGTACCTGTGGAGCAGGAGGGTAAAGCTGGTACTTGTGGAGCAGGAGGGTAAAGCTGGTGCTTGTGGAGCAGGAGGGTAAAGCTGGTACTTGTGGAGCAGGAGGGTAAAGCTGGTGCTTGTGGAGCAGGAGTGTAAAGCTGGTACTTGTGGAGCAGGAGGGTAAAGCTGGTACTTGTGGAGCAGGAGGGTAAAGCTGGTGCTTGTGGAGCAGGAGGGTAAAGCTGGTGCTTGTGGAGCAGGAGGGTAAAGCTGGTGCTTGTGGAGCAGAAGGGTAAAGCTGGTGCTTGTGGAGCAGGAGTGTAAAGCTGGTGCTTGTGGAGCAGGAGTGTAAAGCTGGTGCTTGTGGAGCAGGAGTGTAAAGCTGGTACTTGTGGAGCAGGAGGGTAAAGCTGGTACTTGTGGAGCAGGAGGGTAAAGCTGGTGCTTGTGGAGCAGGAGGGTAAAGCTGGTGCTTGTGGAGCAGGAGTGTAAAGCTGGTGCTTGTGGAGCAGGAGGGTAAAGCTGGTACTTGTGGAGCAGGAGTGTAAAGCTGGTGCTTGTGGAGCAGGAGGGTAAAGCTGGTACTTGTGGAGCAGGAGTGTAAAGCTGGTGCTTGTGGAGCAGGAGGGTAAAGCTGGTACTTGTGGAGCAGGAGTGTAAAGCTGGTGCTTGTGGAGCAGGAGGGTAAAGCTGGTGCTTGTGGAGCAGGAGTGTAAAGCTGGTGCTTGTGGAGCAGGAGGGTAAAGCTGGTACTTGTGGAGCAGGAGTGTAAAGCTGGTGCTTGTGGAGCAGGAGGGTAAAGCTGGTACTTGTGGAGCAGGAGGGTAAAGCTGGTGCTTGTGGAGCAGGAGGGTAAAGCTGGTGCTTGTGGAGCAGGAGGGTAAAGCTGGTACTTGTGGAGCAGGAGTGTAAAGCTGGTGCTTGTGGAGCAGGAGTGTAAAGCTGGTACTTGTGGAGCAGGAGTGTAAAGCTGGTGCTTGTGGAGCAGGAGGGTAAAGCTGGTACTTGTGGAGCAGGAGTGTAAAGCTGGTGCTTGTGGAGCAGGAGTGTAAAGCTGGTGCTTGTGGAGCAGGAGGGTAAAGCTGGTGCTTGTGGAGCAGGAGGGTAAAGCTGGTGCTTGTGGAGCAGGAGTGTAAAGCTGGTGCTTGTGGAGCAGGAGTGTAAAGCTGGTACTTGTGGAGCAGGAGTGTAAAGCTGGTGCTTGTGGAGCAGGAGGGTAAAGCTGGTGCTTGTGGAGCAGGAGTGTAAAGCTGGTGCTTGTGGAGCAGGAGTGTAAAGCTGGTGCTTGTGGAGCAGGAGTGTAAAGCTGGTGACTTGTGGAGCAGGAGGGTAAAGCTGGTACTTGTGGAGCAGGAGGGTAAAGCTGGTGCTTGTGGAGCAGGAGGGTAAAGCTGGTACTTGTGGAGCAGGAGGGTAAAGCTGGTGCTTGTGGAGCAGGAGTGTAAAGCTGGTACTTGTGGAGCAGGAGGGTAAAGCTGGTACTTGTGGAGCAGGAGGGTAAAGCTGGTGCTTGTGGAGCAGGAGGGTAAAGCTGGTGCTTGTGGAGCAGGAGGGTAAAGCTGGTGCTTGTGGAGCAGAAGGGTAAAGCTGGTGCTTGTGGAGCAGGAGTGTAAAGCTGGTGCTTGTGGAGCAGGAGTGTAAAGCTGGTGCTTGTGGAGCAGGAGTGTAAAGCTGGTACTTGTGGAGCAGGAGTGTAAAGCTGGTGCTTGTGGAGCAGGAGGGTAAAGCTGGTACTTGTGGAGCAGGAGGGTAAAGCTGGTGCTTGTGGAGCAGGAGGGTAAAGCTGGTACTTGTGGAGCAGGAGGGTAAAGCTGGTGCTTGTGGAGCAGGAGGGTAAAGCTGGTACTTGTGGAGCAGGAGGGTAAAGCTGGTACTTGTGGAGCAGGAGGGTAAAGCTGGTGCTTGTGGAGCAGGAGTGTAAAGCTGGTGCTTGTGGAGCAGGAGGGTAAAGCTGGTGCTTGTGGAGCAGGAGTGTAAAGCTGGTGCTTGTGGAGCAGGAGGGTAAAGCTGGTTCTTGTGGAGCAGGAGTGTAAAGCTGGTGCTTGTGGAGCAGGAGGGTAAAGCTGGTACTTGTGGAGCAGGAGGGTAAAGCTGGTGCTTGTGGAGCAGGAGGGTAAAGCTGGTACTTGTGGAGCAGGAGGGTAAAGCTGGTGCTTGTGGAGCAGGAGGGTAAAGCTGGTACTTGTGGAGCAGGAGGGTAAAGCTGGTACTTGTGGAGCAGGAGGGTAAAGCTGGTGCTTGTGGAGCAGGAGTGTAAAGCTGGTGCTTGTGGAGCAGGAGGGTAAAGCTGGTGCTTGTGGAGCAGGAGTGTAAAGCTGGTGCTTGTGGAGCAGGAGGGTAAAGCTGGTACTTGTGGAGCAGGAGTGTAAAGCTGGTGCTTGTGGAGCAGGAGGGTAAAGCTGGTACTTGTGGAGCAGGAGGGTAAAGCTGGTGCTTGTGGAGCAGGAGGGTAAAGCTGGTGCTTGTGGAGCAGGAGGGTAAAGCTGGTACTTGTGGAGCAGGAGTGTAAAGCTGGTGCTTGTGGAGCAGGAGTGTAAAGCTGGTACTTGTGGAGCAGAAGTGTAAAGCTGGTGCTTGTGGAGCAGGAGGGTAAAGCTGGTACTTGTGGAGCAGGAGTGTAAAGCTGGTGCTTGTGGAGCAGGAGTGTAAAGCTGGTGCTTGTGGAGCAGGAGGGTAAAGCTGGTGCTTGTGGAGCAGGAGTGTAAAGTTGGTGCTTGTGGAGCAGGAGTGTAAAGCTGGTACTTGTGGAGCAGGAGTGTAAAGCTGGTGCTTGTGGAGCAGGAGGGTAAAGCTGGTGCTTGTGGAGCAGGAGTGTAAAGCTGGTGCTTGTGGAGCAGGAGTGTAAAGCTGGTGCTTGTGGAGCAGGAGGGTAAAGCTGGTACTTGTTGAGCAGGAGTGTAAAGCTGGTGCTTGTGGAGCAGGAGTGTAAAACTGGTGCTTGTGGAGCAGGAGGGTAAAGCTGGTACTTGTGGAGCAGGAGGGTAAAGCTGGTACTTGTGGAGCAGGAGGGTAAAGCTGGTGCTTGTGGAGCAGGAGTGTAAAGCTGGTGCTTGTGGAGGAGTGTAAAGCTGGTGCTTGTGGAGCAGGAGGGTAAAGCTGGTGCTTGTGGAGCAGGAGGGTAAAGCTGGTAGTTGTGGAGCAGGAGGGTAAAGCTGGTACTTGTGGAGCAGGAGGGTAAAGCTGGTACTTGTGGAGCAGGAGGGTAAAGCTGGTGCTTGTGGAGGAGTGTAAAGCTGGTGCTTGTGGAGCAGGAGGGTAAAGCTGGTGCTTGTGGAGCAGGAGGGTAAAGCTGGTGCTTGTGGAGCAGGAGGGTAAAGCTGGTGCTTGTGGAGCAGGAGGGTAAAGCTGGTACTTGTGGAGCAGGAGGGTAAAGCTGGTACTTGTGGAGCAGGAGTGTAAAGCTGGTGCTTGTGGAGCAGGAGTGTAAAGCTGGTACTTGTGGAGCAGGAGGGTAAAGCTGGTACTTGTGGAGCAGGAGGGTAAAGCTGGTACTTGTGGAGCAGGAGGGTAAAGCTGGTGCTTGTGGAGCAGGAGGGTAAAGCTGGTACTTGTGGAGCAGGAGGGTAAAGCTGGTACTTGTGGAGCAGGAGGGTAAAGCTGGTGCTTGTGGAGCAGGAGGGTAAAGCTGGTACTTGTGGAGCAGGAGGGTAAAGCTGGTGCTTGTGGAGCAGGAGGGTAAAGCTGGTACTTGTGGAGCAGGAGGGTAAAGCTGGTGCTTGTGGAGCAGGAGGGTAAAGCTGGTACTTGTGGAGCAGGAGGGTAAAGCTGGTGCTTGTGGAGCAGGAGGGTAAAGCTGGTACTTGTGGAGCAGGAGGGTAAAGCTGGTGCTTGTGGAGCAGGAGGGTAAAGCTGGTGCTTGTGGAGCAGGAGGGTAAAGCTGGTACTTGTGGAGCAGGAGGGTAAAGCTGGTACTTGTGGAGCAGGAGGGTAAAGCTGGTACTTGTGGAGCAGGAGGGTAAAGCTGGTGCTTGTGGAGCAGGAGGGTAAAGCTGGTACTTGTGGAGCAGGAGGGTAAAGCTGGTACTTGTGGAGCAGGAGGGTAAAGCTGGTGCTTGTGGAGCAGGAGGGTAAAGCTGGTGCTTGTGGAGCAGGAGGGTAAAGCTGGTACTTGTGAAGCAGGAGGGTAAAGCTGGTGCTTGTGGAGCAGGAGGGTAAAGCTGGTACTTGTGGAGCAGGAGGGTAAAGCTGGTGCTTGTGGAGCAGGAGGGTAAAGCTGGTGCTTGTGGAGCAGGAGGGTAAAGCTGGTGCTTGTGGAGGAGTGTAAAGCTGGTGCTTGTGGAGCAGGAGGGTAAAGCTGGTGCTTGTGGAGCAGGAGTGTAAAGCTGGTGCTTGTGGAGCAGGAGGGTAAAGCTGGTGCTTGTGGAGCAGGAGTGTAAAGCTGGTACTTGTGGAGCAGGAGGGTAAAGCTGGTGCTTGTGGAGCAGGAGTGTAAAGCTGGTACTTGTGGAGCAGGAGGGTAAAACTGGTGCTTGTGGAGCAGGAGGGTAAAGCTGGTGCTTGTGGAGCAGGAGTGTAAAGCTGGTACTTGTGGAGCAGGAGTGTAAAGCTGGTACTTGTGGACCAGGAGTGTAAAGCTGGTACTTGTGGAGCAGGAGTGTAAAGCTAAGATAAAGCAGGTGCTTGAGGAGCACTGTTGTGTAGAGGGACAAGATAAAGCCGGTGCTTGGGGAGCACTTGGGTAGAGGGACTAGATAAAGCAGGTGCTTGGGGAGCACTGTTGTGTAGAGACAAGATAAAGCCGGTGCTTGGGGAGCACTGTTGTGTAGAGAGACAAGATAAAGCCGGTGCTTGGGGAGAACTGTTGTGTAGAGAGACAAGATAAAGCAGGTGCTTGTGGAACACTTGTGTAGAGGGACAAGATAAAGCAGGTGCTTGGGGAGCACTGTTGTACATCAACAAGATAAAGCAGGTGATTGGGTAGCACTGTTGTGTAGAGGGACAAATAAAGCAGGCGCTTGCGGAGCTCTTGTGCAGAGGGACAAGATAAAGCTGGTGCTTGTGGAGCACTGTTGTGTAGAGGGACAACAGAAGAATGTTTTCCATATTATAAGTAACAAGTGTTGCTACCATTTCACAACCCACAGCACTGTCCTCGTTATGGTAACTACCGCCCCCCCCCCTCCAACTACCATCGCTGTTACAATCATGTCACGGTATAGTAACGCCTTCCCGTCTCATCATGAGAGGGTATGTTAACTTTCCCCCTCCGATCCCTCTTATAGACATGTTAGGAAATGGTAGCTCATCCCCCATCTCTTACAATCATGTCAGGAAGTGGTAATTCCTCTCCCCATCCCATCCATCTTATAGTCATGTCAGGGAATGGTAAGCCCTCCCTCATCCTTCTTATAATTATGTTAGAGGTGATAGGAATTACTAGAATTATGGTGACTATAATTAGGTAGACTATTATAATTGTCAAGTTTGCATTGTACCTTGTATACTGTATTGGTTTGAGTAGAGGAGTGAAGTGGAAAATTCAGTGTACATCTTAATTACACTTCATTACCATATTTTTATATTTTACCATTCACAATCATCATTATTGTACATCTTGGTCTCACTACAGTCTCTTCTACACAAGTCTCACTACACAATCTTCATTGTCACAGGTCTTACTACACAATCTTCATTGTCACAAGTCTCACTACACAATCTTCATTGTCACAAGTCTCACTACACAATCTTCATTGTCACAAGTCTCACTACACAATCTTCATTGTCATAAGTCTCACTACACAATCTTCATTGTCACAAGTCTCACTACACAATCTTCATTGTCACAAGTCTCAATACACAATCTTCATTATGACAAGTCTTATACACACAACCATCTTGATTGTCACAAGTCTCATTACACAATCTTCATTGTGATAAGGTCTTTACACACTTCTTCATTGTGATAAGGTCTTTACACACTTCTTCATTGTTGCAAGTCACACATCATAATCTTCATTGTGCCAAGTTTTACTACACAATCTTCATTGTGATATGTCTCATACACAATCCTCTTCATTGTGACAAGTCCCACTACACAATCTTTCTCATTGTAACAAGTATCATACACACAATCCTCTTCATTGTCACAAGTCCCACTACACAATCTTTCTCATTGTAACAAGTATCATACACACAATCCTCTTCATTGTCATAAGTCCCACTACACAATCTTTCTCATTGTAACAAGTATCATACACACAATCCTCTTCATTGTCACAAGTCCCACTACACAATCTTTCTCATTGTAACAAGTATCATACACACAATCCTCTTCATTGTCACAAGTCCCACTACACAATCTTTCTCATTGTAACAAGTATCATACACACAATCCTCTTCATTGTCACAAGTCCCACTACACAATCTTTCTCATTGTAACAAGTATCATACACACAATCCTCTTCATTGTCACAAGTCTCGCTACACAATCTTTCTCATTGTAACTAGTATCATACACACAATCCTCTTCATTGTGATAAGTCTCGATACACACTTCTTATTTGTGAAGTCTTACTACAATCTTCATTGTCACAAGTCTTATACACACAATCTTCATTGTCACAAGTCTCACGACACAATCTTCATTGTCACAAGTCTCAATACGCAGTCTTCATTGTCACAAGTCCCATGCTTGCAATCATCTTCATTGTCACAAGTCCCATGCTCGCAATCATCTTCATTGTCACAAGTCCCATGCTTGCAATCATCTTCATTGTCACAAGTCCCAGGCTCGCAATCATCTTCATTGTCACAAGTCCCATGCTCGCAATCATCTTCATTGTCACAAGTCCCATGCTCGCAATCATCTTCATTGTCACAAGTCCCAGGCTCGCAATCATCTTCATTGTCACAAGTCCCAGGCTCGCAATCATCTTCATTGTCACAAGTCCCATGCTCGCAATCATCTTCATTGTCACAAGTCCCATGCTCGCAATCATCTTCATTGTCACAAGTCCCATGCTCGCAATCATCTTCATTGTTGCAAGTCCCATGCTCGCAATCATCTTCATTGTCACAAGTCCCATGTTCGCAATCATCTTCATTGTCACAAGTCCCATGCTCGCAATCATCTTCATTGTCACAAGTCCCATGTTCGCAATCATCTTCATTGTCACAAGTCCCATGTTCGCAATCATCTTCATTGTCACAAGTCCCATGCTCGCAATCATCTTCATTGTCACAAGTCCCATGCTCGCAATCATCTTCATTGTCACAAGTCCCATGCTCGCAATCATCTTCATTGTCACAAGTCCCATGCTCGCAATCATCTTCATTGTCACAAGTCCCATGCTCACAATCATCTTCATTGTTGCAAGTCATACTAAACAGTCTTCTTACATTGTCACAAGTCTCACATCACAATCTTCACTGACAAGTCTAGATACGACCTGCATCATTGCAACAAGTCTCGCTGTACAATCTTCATGCTAAGCTTCACTACATATTCTTCATTATAACAGTATCACAACACACATTCTTCATTGTAAAACTACAAATATTCTTCATCACTAACAGTCTCCTATACAATCTTAATTTTAAGTAACAACACAATCATCATTGTTCGTCGCACTACACAATCTTCATCAGTGTAACAGTCACAACACAATCTTCATCAGTGTAACAGTCACAACACAATGTTCAGTGTAAGTCACTGCATAATCTTCATTGCAAATATAGTGTCACAATATTCATCTTTATAAATTTGCGCAATATTCGTCCGTGCAATAATCTCACTAGAAAATCTTCATCATTTTGTCTCACTACAAAATCTTCATCGATTAAAGTTTCACTACTCACAATCGTCATTGTTGTAACACTCTCCATTGGCAGTTTTCATTGTAGAATTCACTGCACAATGTTCGTCATTGTAAGTTTTGATATAAAATTTTCTTCATTGTAACACACCACATTGATTTACATGATGGGAGTCTGGTATTGATTTTTATAATGGGATTGTGGGTAATGATTTATATAATGGGAGTCTGGGTATTGATTTATATGATAGGAGTCTGGGTATTGATTTATATGATTAGAGTCTGGGTATTGATTTATATGATTAGAGTCTGGGTATTGATTTATATGATTAGAGTCTGGGTATTGATTTACATGTTGGGAGTCTGGGAATTGATTTATATGATTAGAGTCTGGGTATTGATTTATATGATTAGAGTCTGGGTATTGATTTATATGATTAGAGTCTGGGTATTGATTTATATGATTAGAGTCTGGGTATTGATTTACATGATGGTAGTCTGGGCAATGATTTTTTTGATGGGAGACTGGGAATTGATTTATATTATGGTAGTCTCAGTATGTATGGATTTGAATGATGGGAGTCTGGGTATTGATTTATATGATGGGAGTCTAGGTATTGATAAATGTGATGGGAGTCTGGGTATTGATTTATATGATGGTAGCCTGGGTATGGTATTACAAATGGGAATCTGCGTATTGATTTACATAATGTGTCTTCGTATTGATTTTCATGATGACAATCTGGATATTGTTTTATATGAGGAGATTCTGGATATTGATTTATGTGATAAGAGTCCGGATATTAATTTATATGATAGGAGTGTGTTGATTTATTTTATGTAAGTCTGATTATAGATTTATTCGATAGGAGTCTTGAGTTTGATTTATATACTGGGATTCTGGATATGGCTTTATATGATGGGATGCTGAGTATGGATTTGTGCGATTTGAGTCTCGGTTATGGATTTATGTGATAGGATTTTCTGTTGGTATTTGTATGATGGCCTCTGGGTAGGGATTTGGGATGGGAGTTTGGGTAGGAACTTCTGTCATGGGAGTCTGGGTAGGGACTTCTGTCATGGGAGCCTAGGTAGGGACTTCTGTCATGTGAGTCTGGGTAGGGACTTCTGTCATGGGAGCCTAGGTAGGGACTTCTGTGATGGGAGTCTGGGTAGGGTCTGACCGGGAGCCGGTCGGCCGAGCGGACAGCACGCTGTACTTGTGATCCTGTGGTCCCGGGTTCGATCCCGGGCGACAGCGAGAAACTATGGGCAGAGTTTCTTTCACCCTATGCCCTTGTTACCTAGCAGTAAAATAGGTACCTGGGTGTTAGTCAGCTGTCACGGGCTGCTTTCTGGGGGGTGGAGGCCTGGTCGAGGACCGGGCCGCGGGGACACTAAAAAGCCCCGAAAGCATCTCAAGATAACTTCAAGATAAGGGAGTTGTGTGATGGGAGTATAGGTTTATGTGATGGGAGTCTGGGTAGGGATTTGTGATAGTAGTCTGGGTATTGTGCGGTCTGGTCCACTTACGTGTTGCTCATTTCTCTTTTCAGTCTTTCGTAGTCGGTGTATAAGTATTTTTGAATCGTATGGTCACTCTCAGTAAGCTTATGCTCTTGTTCTGTTGAATCTTAATTTAAATCTTATTTGGTTTGTAATTGCACTGCTTTAGATACTGATCCAGTGGGCTCTCGGGCATTTCTCCAGTGCTGACATTTCCTCTCTTCTGGAACCTGTAAGCCTATTTCCCACGCATCTGGGTGTGGGTTTAGGTGATGTAAGTCTAGGTATGTATTAATGTGATGGGAGTCGTAAGTCTGGGTATGCAGTAATGTGATGGTGGTCTAAATTAGTCAAAGCATTGCTATGTTAAGTAACAAAATATTCATCAGCCAGAGATAAAGATGAACACCAGTCAATATGTTCATCATAATAGTCATGCAGGAAGACATACATGGTCTTCGCTTCACAGAGGTAAACACGCCTTGGCTGGCTATCATCTTTTGGTAGGCTGCATCGCCCGCTCATGCACTTGTCAATATGTTTCATTTGACAAAATTATTACCACACCTTTTATTATTGTGTACTTTAACGGGAATTATTACTACACATTGTATTACTGTCTACTTTAACGTGAATTATTACCACATCGTGTATTATTTATTTTAATGTGAATTATTGCCATAAATGTTGGGAATAATTTATCTAGTGTTAAAAAGTTTAATCCATAACACTATCTAAAGAACGTTGTGAGTCTAGTTTCTGAAAATTACAGGGAATTTAAAATCATCATTAAATATTTAAAAGAATAATGCTGCTAAAATAATCTTACCAGTCCGGGTACTGGATTCGTTATGTTCGTCTAACAGATCCACAACTAACACCTGGATGAATTTATTGTGCATAATAAGGCATCAAATTAAGATAGTCTTGTTAACTAATGTGCAACAACTCCCCAAGAGGTCGCAAACAGCTGTCAAACTTGCTATTCACACGAACAAACATTAACAGGTCAGGAATAAATTACTGTAAACGTCTATTCACCAATATTGTCTTAACGTATTCATTGTGTTCTTCAGACTGACGTTGAAACCGGTAGGTTATTCAGTGCAAAACACTGAAGTATATATATATATATATATATATATATATATATATATATATATATATATATATATATATATATATATATATATATATATATATATATATATATATGTCGTACCTAATAGCCAGAATGCACTTCTCAGCCTACTATGCAAGGCCCGATTTGCCTAATCAGCCAAGTTTTCCTGAATTAATATATTTTCTCTAATTTTTTTCTTATGAAATGATAAATCTACCCTTTTCATTATGAATGAGGTCAATTTTTCTTTATTGGAGTTAAAATTAACGTAGATATATGACCGAACCTAACCAACCCTACCTAACCTAACCTAACCTATCTTTATAGCTTAGGTTAGGTTAGGTAGCCGAAAAAGTTAGGTTAGGTTAGGTAGGTTAGGTAGTCGAAAAGCAATTAATTCATGAAAACTTGGCTTATTAGGCAAATTGGGCCTTGCATAGTAGGCTCAGAAGTGAGTTCTGGCTACTAGGTACGACATATATATATATATATATATATATATATGTCGTACCTAATAGCCAGAACGCACTTCTCAGCCTACTATGCAAGGCCCGATTTGCCTAATAAGCCAAGTTTTCCTGAATTATTATATTTTTTCTAATTTTTTTCTTATGAAATGATAAAGCTACCCATTTCATTATGTATGAGGTCAATTTTTTTTTATTGGAGTTAAAATTAACGTAGATATATGACCGAACCTAACCAACCCTACCTAACCTAACCTAACCTATCTCTATCGGTTAGGTTAGGTTAGGTAGCAGAAAAAGTTAGGTTAGGTTAGGTTAGGTAGGTTAGGTAGTCGAAAAAACATTAATTCGTGAAAACTTGGCTTATTAGGCAAATTGGGCCATGCATAGTTGGCTGAGAAGTGCGTTCTGGCTATTAGGTACGACATATATATATATATATATATATATATATATATATATATATATATATATATATGTCGTACCTAGTAGCCAGAACTCACTTCTCAGCCTACTATGCAAGGCCCGATTTGCCTAATAAGCCAAGTTTTCATGAATTAATGTTTTTTCGTCTACCTAACCTACCTAACCTAACCTAACCTAGCTTTTTTTGGCTACCTAACCTAACCTTACCTATATATATAGGTTAGGTTAGGTTAGGTAGGGTTGGGTAGGTTCGATCATATATCTACGTTAATTTTAACTCCAATAAAAAGAAATTGACCTCATACATAGTGAAAAGGGTAGCTTTATCATGTCATAAGAAAAAAATTATAGTAAATATATTAATTCAGGAAAACTTGGCTTATTAGGCAAATCGGGCCTTGAATAGTAGGCTGAGAAGTGAGTTCTGGCTACTAGGTACGACATATATATATATATATATATATATATATATATATATATATATATATATATATATATATATATATATATATATATATATATATATATATATATATATATATATATATATATATATATATATATATATATATATGTCGTACCTAGTAGCCAGAACTCACTTTTTGGCCTACTATTCAAGGCCCGATTTGCCTAATAAGCCAAGTTTTCATGAATTAACTGTTTTTCGACTACCTAACCTAACCTAACCTAACTTTTTCGGCTACCTAACCAAACCAAACCTATAAAGATAGGTTAGGTTAGGTTAGGTAGGGTTGGTTGGGTTCGGTCATATATCTACGTTAATTTTAACTCCAATAAAAAAAAATTGACCTCATACATAATGAAATGGGTAGCTTTATCATTTCATAAGAAAAAAATTAGAAAAAATATATTAATTCAGGAAAACTTTGCTTATTAGGCAAATCGGGCCTTGAATAGTAGGCCAAAAAGTGAGTTCTGGCTACTAGGTACGACATATATATATATATATATATATATATATATATATATATATATATATGTCGTACCTAATAGCCAGAACGCACTTCTCTGCCTACTATGCAAGGCCCGATTTGTCTAATAAGCCAAGTTTTCATGAATTAATTGTTTTTCGACTACCTAACCTACCTAACCAAACCTAACCCAACTTTTTCGGCTACCTAACCTAACCTAACCTAAAAAGATAGGTTAGGTTAGGTTAGGTAGGGTTGGTTAGGTTTGGTCATATATCTACGTTAATTTTAACTCCAATAAAAAAATATTGACCTCATACATAATGAAATGGGTTGCTTTATCATCTCATAAGAAAAAATATTGAGAAAATATAATAATTCAGGAAAACTTGGCTTATTAGGCAAATCGGGCCTTGCATAGTAGGCCGAGAAGTGCGTTCTGGGTACTAGGTACGACATATATATATATATATATATATATATATATATATATATATATATATATATATATATATATATATATATATATATATATATATAAATATATATGTCGTACCTAGTAGCCAGAACGCACTTCTCAGCCTACTATGCAAGGCCCAATTTGCCTAATAAGCCAAGTTTTCATGAATTAATTGTTTTTCGACTACCTAACCTAACCTAACTTTTTCGGCTACCTAACCTAACCTAACCTATAAAGATAGGTTAGGTTAGGTTAGGTAGGGTTGGTTAGGTTTGGTCATATATCTACGTTAATTTTCACTCCAATAAAAAAAATTGACCTCATACATAATGAAATTGGTAGCTTTATCATTTCATAAGAAAAAAATTTGAGAAAATATATTAATTCAAGAAAACTTGGCTTATTAGGCAAATCGGGCCTTGCATAGTAGGCCAAAAAGTGCGTTCTGGCTACTAGGTACGACATATATATATATATATATATATATATATATATATATATATATATATATATATATATATATATATAATATATATAATATAATATATATAATATAATATATATAATATAATATATATAATATAATATATATATATATAATATATATAATATAATATATAATATATATAATATAATATATAATATATATAATATATAATATATATAATATAATATATAATATATATAATATAATATATATAATATATATAATATATATATATATATATTTATATATATATATATATATATATATATATATATATATATATATATAAATATATATACATACATACATATATATACATACATATATATACATACATATACATACATACATACATACATACATACATATACATACATATATATACATACATATATATACATACATATATATACATATACATGTATATACATATATATATACATATATATATATATACATATACATATATATACATATATATACATATATATATATATACATATATATATATATATATATATATATATATATATATATATATATATATATATATACATATACATATATATACATATATATATATGCATATACATATATATATATATTAGTATATTTTGGTAGCAGTCTTTCCTGTAGACATATATTATTAAATATGACCGAGAAAGTAAGATTAATAATTCTAACACGAATTTTCTCGATCTATCGTACGTTTCTTTTCACTGTTGGTGGTAATTCAAAAATCAATTCTCCAAAATTCATTTTTATTTCTAGTCTGACGCGACACTTGAGCGCGTTTCGTAAAACTTATTACATTTTCAAAGACTTTAGCTTACACATACAC
>NC_091194.1:24036057-24183557 GCF_040958095.1 Procambarus clarkii
GATGGCCAATGTAGCCTCAATATACAAGAAGAGTTATAGGCAGGAGGCACTGAACTACAGGCCAGTGTCCCTAACTTGCATATCATGCAAAAGGTATTAGAAAATTGTGCGAAAAAAAACTAGTGTAATATATGGAGCGAAAGAATTTTGTGACAACAGCAGCATGGGCTCATGGATGGCAAATCCTGCCTCACAGGATTCATTGAATTCTACGACAAGGCAACACAAATCAGGCAAGATAAGAGAGGGCTGGAAAGACTGCATATTTTTGGACCGCCAGAAAGCCTTTGACACAGTACCACATAAGAGACTAGTGCACAAGCTGGAGATGCAGGCAGGAGTGAAAGGGAAAGTACTCCACTGAATAAGGGAGTACCTAAGCAACAGATGACGGCGAGTCACTGAGGGTGAGGTCTAAGACTGGCGAGGCGTCACCACTGGAGTCCCGCAGGGTTCAGTTCTTGGACCTATTCTGTTTGATATATGTAAATGATCTCCCAGAGGTTATAGAATCGTTCCTCTTTGTTTGCTGATGATGCAAAGATTGTGAAGAGGATTAAGACAGAGGAAGATAGTACAAGGCTACAAGATGACCTAGAAAAACTGAATGAATGGTTCAACAAATGGCTACTAAAAGTTCAACCTTTGTAAATGTAAGGTAATGAAACTAGGCAGTGGAAACAGGAAGCCAGACCCAAGATACCGAATGGGAGAAGACGTCCTTCATGGAAACGGACAGAGAAAGATCTAGGAGTTGATATCCCACCAAACCTGTCTCCTGAAGCTCGCATAACAAGAACAACATCGGCGGCGTATGCAAGATTGGTTAACACCAAAACTGCCTTCAGGAACTTGTGTAAGGAATCATTCTGAACTTTGTACACCACATATGTAAACCAATCCTGGAGTATGCAGCCCCAGCATGAGCCTTGTCATGCACGAGAAGTTGGAAAAAGTTCAGAGGTATGGCACTAGGCTAGTCCCAGAACTAAGACACATGGGTTACGAGGAAAGACTGCGAGAAATGCACCTCACGACTCTGGAAGACAAGACTGAGGGGAGACATGATCACTACCTACAAAATTCTCAGATGTATTGATAAGGTAGATAAGGATAAACTGTTTAACACGAGGGGTACGCGAACAAAGGGGGGGGGGACATGTAGAAACAACTGAGTACCTAAATGAGCCATAGGAACGTTAGAAAGAACTTTTTCTGTCAGAGTAATTAACAAATGGAATGCATAAGGCAGTGATGTGGTGGAGGCTGACTCCATACATAGTTTCAAATGTAGATATGAGAGAGCCCAGTAGACTCAGGAACCTGTACACCAGTTCATTGACAGTCGAGAGGCGGGACTAATGAGCCAGAGCTCAATCCCGGCAAGCACAACAACGTAAACACACCTGCAGCTCCCTCACACACCTGCAGCTCCCTCACACACCTGCAACAGAAAAGCTCTTTTAAGTATGTTTCAGAACAAATTAACTAGTGCATACAACTTTAACATATCTACACAAGTACAAATATGTAACGGACATTTGTAGACATTCTGGAACTGGAAAAGATTAGAATACAGTTACTACCATCCGAAGAGATGCCTAAATATACTTAGGAAAGGAGAATGTCACTTTGGATCTACATGTAGATATTTTCCAGCGTGATGTGCGCGAAACCTCACTCAAGGAAAGAAAATGCTATGAACTCGGCTGCCCATACCTTCACGTGAAAGGCACTAAAGGAATGCAACATTAAGAGTGACAAGAAAATGTCTTTAGAGGAAAGAAATCACTTTTTATAACCAGACGTTGTGGTTTCAAAAGGTGGAGCAAAGTGCATGTATGGAACTGGCTGTAATACCAACTTACACACCAGAATCACATATACAATTACGCCCTACAATAGAGCTACAACTGCGACAGGCAACAACTATGGAACAACCATTACCGATCTGAACAAAACTGACATGCCCATGCATAATGGACTTGCAGGAAAAATCTTCATAAAATTACCCCAAATAGAGCAACCGCATTCATCTTTGCCAACAATACAAGGACTAAAAACAAGAGCAAAAAAGTTCCGTTTTAATTGGCTTTCTCACTGGGCCAAATGCAGTATTTGGAGTTCTCACAAACTCATGCAGGTAACTCTAGAACAGTGCATATAAGAATATAATCTATATAGATATGTGATAGGGTAAATAGGTCACATGGAGGGGTTTGTATATAAGAGAAGACCTTGTATTCCCTGAGCAGATTAACTCTACAAATGAGGTGGTAGATAACTATCTGGAAGAAAAAGATAAACAAACTTAGCTATTATTCTTATATACAAACTGCCAGATGCAACGGCTGAGGAATTCACAAATCAGATAAGCAAAATAGAGAATAGCCTCGATAACCTGACAAACCCAATACCTGATATTATCTTCCTAGGTGACTTCAACCTGGACCAGTCTCATATGGAGAATATTATACAAAGAATAAACAAGAATATTATACCAGGAACTATCTGGACATAACCAACCACAGATTAGAGAACTACTTAGATTCTGTTACAAATTTTCACTCAACCATCAAATACGAGAGTCAACTGGGAACGGAAATATTCTAGATCTAAACTTCACAAAGACATAATCAAGGACAATACAATCTCAGATACAACATATTCAGATCCAAGCTCATTGAAGTGCAAACATTAATACTCGTAATAGGCTTAAAACAACGATCAAACTAAAGGGATTATTCCATAAATTAAATTTTAATTAAAGGATAGACTGGGAAAAGAAACGGGGAACTTTAACAATTTCCTATTGAATGTTTTGTCACGTGAATCCCCAGCACAGTGGAACTGCCTTTTCCCCGTCACATTCAATGCCTTTCCACGAAGTCCACATTTACACCAGCCCAGACGAGTCCTCAGTCCTGCCATCTCTCCATACCCCCCAGGGCCCGACACGGCCTGGCACAGCCTGGCACGGCCTGGCAAGGCTCAGAGACAAGCCGGGAGCCTCTGTTAACCGGTAGTTTGCCTTCACAAACAAGCAGTTAGCCGCCTTCAACATGCAGTGGTGCAGCTCAACACAAAGGCACTGCGAGCCACAAACGAGCAGTTTGATAGTTGACCAGATGTCCACCTTGTGTTGACACCAGACGAGTCATCAACGCCGGACTATATAAAAGGCACCGCCTCACTGGGAAGTCTCTCTCTCCTAGTGCTCTGGGATCACCTTGGTCTTTAAACCCATCGTCTGCCTTCAACCAACGCCGTGTGTCTGATGCCGTGGTGGTATGGTAGCTGTCTTCAGTACACCAGTATATCTTCATGCACTGTATTTGAGTTAAACTTTCATTTACTTATTTGATTTGTTATATAATAATCAAGTATTCTCATGTGTCATTGTTGTTCATTAATATTTCACTAAATTGTTTTAATTATTTATTTGAATTTCATTTGTTTCCACCTGCATCTCACACACTGCAACGCTAAAAGCAGCATTTTTTTTAGTATTTGTGTGAGGGAGAGCCATACCATCTTTGTTCAGTATAGCTGCGATACCACAACCCGTCACAGTTTGTAAGTAACAAAAATCCCACAAAAGGAATAGAACTGACTTCCGAAGTATATAAATTGTCAAACATGTTCCTTTGGTCCTCTTTTTTTCTTTCAACAATGTAGAAAGAGAACGCAGACGGAACTACAAAAGGAAAAAGTTAACTGAAATGCTTAAGCAGATACGACTATACCTAAAAAGAATAATTTAAATAGGATGTTTGAAGAAATCTAGTACAGACTTGAGGAATCATATGGTTAATGGAATGCAACTAGAACAGAAAATCATACAAGAGATGAAGAAAACCCAAAATAATTCTTCACATGCGAAATAAATATTTTATCTTAAATCAAAAGCAAAAACCACTCAGTAATGGATCTATTCTTACAAGTGAGGGGTCATACCCAGAGGATGACAAAGAAATTAGTTAAATCCTAAAAAATAAAAATGAGGACTTGTTTAACACCCCAATAAACAGCATGAAAGTGGAAGATCCAGACAGTTTCTTTATGCGTGATATCCAAACTCCTGATAATATAACTGGTATTAAAACGAATTTTGCAGATTTTGAATGAGAAATTGACATTATGTCCATGCACTCAGCCCCGGATCAAGACTCGTGAAATTCAATACTTAAAGAAATGCAAAGTGCCAGTAGCAAAGTGTGGAGGAAAAAGCTTTGACACAGGAGATAAACTAGATTCGTTTAAATCAATACAACTAGCTGCTCTTCACAAGGAATGGAGCGAAGCATAGGCTAAGAATTATGGACCAGTTGTTGTAATTGGTCCATAAAAAACGTCCCACATAATAGAATTTCAAAGAGTGATCAGGAATCAGGTCTCCAGTTTCATGGAGTCCAACCCTGGAAACACAAACCGAAACTGTCTCTATTTTCCGCTTGTTACAACTTGTAATAAAGTTGTTACATCTTGGCTTAACGTGTTTATGACGTATTAGAACGTTGTTACAACTTGCTATATTGGTTGTTATAACTGGTTAGGAGGTGTTAAAACTTGTTCGAACGTTGCACCAACGTCGTAGTTTCGGTGTGTGTTTGGCGGGAATGACCTCCACAACCCAGGTCAACATGGATTTAGAGCGGGAATATCATGCCTCTCGCAGCTACTTGACCACTACGGCAAAATCACTGAGGCATTAAAGAAAAACAGAATTCCAATGCACTGACTTTGCAAAGGCATTTCATGAATGTTACCATGGAGTGTTTAGCACACAAAAGGGGATTAATGGGAATATCAGGTAAAGTAGAATAGTGGATATTCAATTTTATGTGGAACAGAACAGTGTCAACCAACCAAATAAAAGAGAGTTCAAGAGCAGTTAAAAGCTCTGAACCTCGGGGTATAGTCCTTGCACTACAGCTTTTCCTTTTTCTCATATCAGACAAAAACACAAGGCACAGCTTTGTGTCATCTTTTGCAGATGACAAAAATCAGCATGAAAATTACTTCTGTTCAGGACATTCATAAACTACAAGCAGAAATTAATAGTTTTCAACTGGGCAAGAGAAAATAACATATAGGCACAATCATAAAATAAAATATAGGCACAATCAGAGAACATCAATCAGTATAATCAGAGGTCCACGGTTTAATATACTCACAGCGAGCATAAGAAATATTGCTGGAACAAACGTGGACGTCTTAAAGAGAAAACTGGATAGTTTTCTTCAAGAAGTGCCATGCCAACCAGGCAGTGAAGGGTATGTGGGCCTGCGGTCCGCTCCAAGCAACAGCCTGTTGGACCAAGCTCTCGAGTCACGCCTGACCCCGGGCCGGGCTTTGAGAGTAGAAGAAGAACTTCCAGAACCCCACCCAGGCACAGTACTAAGTTTGTAATATAAATAAAATCTCGGGATTATGTAAATACGCTCTTGTGAAAAGCAGTCGTTTGTGTGTGTAGTAATTATTTATGGAATAATGCATATACACAATGGCCTTGTATGCACTGCCTGGAGATTAGGGCAGAGATTAACAGGCTAATGAAGCAGGTAAAACAGTAATCCAAAACAAAAAAGGGGTGAATCCACCCCTCACTATGCCCTCCTGCATCAGTCTTAACTGCACAGCCGCTTCTATCGTATATACCTTCAAAATGTCAACGGGGGCCCTCACGTAAAAGCAGAGGTCTATTGCTTCCTCTTTGAAGCTCAATTTTACAGTACGCAAGTAAATCCTGCAAAAAATCTTTGAGCACTCGCGCGTACATCCTTCCTCGTCTTTGTCTGAAGCAATTGACATCCGGGCCTATAAGCTGGCTCGAATCGCTCATAAAAATCTCTGGTCACCTATTGATTAGAGGAATGTGCTGGGCAGTAGCCAATCACGTCTCTCGTTGCAACCCGGGTATGCCAGTGTCACCCCTCTAGACGGGAACCTACTCCCTTGTAACTGTCACAGGCGCCAAATTTGGAATACTGGGTTATTTAATGCCTTCCCTTGCGAATTCCTCAAAGCTGAAGTTATAACAAAATCGTGCAACTCGCACTTTCCCACAAATTTAAACATTTTTTCGGCCGCCTAGCACATTTGTAGGGTGGATATAAATGAAGATGTGGGAAGGCCTGAATCAGAAGTAAAATATTCTACCTACTGCAATTTAAGAAGGTGTTTCAAGTAACATTTCCCCTTTGGCCTGCTTATGCTGCTCAAGACCAAGAGGTCTCATAACCATGTCCCTTACATTTAAGTCATCGAAGTCAAGTGCAATACCTGTTTTTCTATTGTTTCCCTTTCTTCAAAATAAGTGCGACGTTGTTGGTCATATTCTCGTACCATCCCAATGATCCTGATGTTGCAGCTGCTGTCTTGTGGTCACGGTACACCATCTGCTTTCCTCTCTCTTATCTGTGTTAGACTTTCAAGTTTGCAGTTTCGATTGTGAAGTCATTCCCTGGTATTCGTACACGACTTGGCACTTAACTTACAATTTTTCAAGTTCCTCCTGGTATATAATATTCCAGTTGGCCTTTATTAAAATCCACCGTGGTTGTGCAGGTTATGTAGGAGATCGTTCTATGTTTAGCGTTGCGATAGTAGCATAGTGGTGATCACCGCACCTGCCTCCCACTTCGTCTGATGCTGGAGTGCAGTTAAGATTAACTGCACTCTAGAGAATCTACTTGAATGAACGTGGGTTCAGTGTTGAGAAGTGTAATCTCAGGTACTCCTCGCAGAACGTCAGCAAAATAGTTCCCATCGGCATTGGCTGGTCCAGTCACACCTATCCTCTGATGTAAAAAATTAAAATCCCCGGTAATAATTACATTTTCGTGCGTCTCCAAGGCAAGCACTCCCTCTGCTTCCAGTTTATGTCTAGGGGGACTTGTAGACGTTGTATACGAGGAACTCAGTATTAGCCATATTCACTATTACTGCTAATACCTCTACTGCTGCTGCTACTCCATCGCCACACAAAATGGTATTTTCTTGCTGGGTTTGGTGTTTCAGACTAGGGGTCATTAACCCTCGGTCATCCCTGTTCATTCAATATTATATTACTGATATCCAGCTAATCTGAAGGATTTCGTGGATGGTAAATAGTTTTGCAGGAAACTGTCTTATCAGTTTTTGTGCCGATTGTAGCTTCCTGAAAGGAAGAGGTTTTAGTTCTAAAACTTTGTATATTCCACTGCAGTATTTATAATGACCAGACGATGGGTCCCGTGTTGCCTGTATTAGTAGAACTTCTAAATCTAAATCCATATTCTCCACTTGGCAAGTAGTGCAACTGCAAATCAGACAGCGATGATTATATAACAATTATAATTATTATAATTGATTATAAAATATAATCAATAATGTATTATAAAATATCAATAATAAATTACAACTTGTATAATCATCGTAGTCGAATTTGCAGTGGCACTACTTGCCAGTGGAGAATACGGATGTCTATTCCATAGAGACGGTCTACTAAGACAGGTAACACCAACAGAAATTGATTCTGCATTTATTATTCATGCCAGTTTCTGGTGTTGTCTGAGTGCATCTCTGCCGTTCAATATTTCTTTGTTGCTGATTCTGCTGCATGTCAGACTGCATTGACTGTTCATGTCTGTCTTATATTACAATATATCTTTGATCGTGAGTAGCCACTGCTTCCTGCAGCTGCATTTGTGGATCGTTATTGTCTGATGTCTTTACTACCCGACCGTTATTGGTGGTCTATGTCCATGTTGTACTATTGTTCTGCGTCTTCTCATACTGTTTCTTGTTTAACTATGGTCTGATGAACGATCGTGTCCATTATTACAAAAAACCCAGTATTGAATGTAATGAAACGCCTTTTCTGGGTGAGAGCTGGAGGCTCCCAGGAGCTATCCCAGCTGATATGAATGTATTAGCCCCTGACATCTGTCAATGTGCAGAGGGTTCTAGGCTTACCAGGGACCCTGAGCCAGAACCTGGCCCCCTCAGAGGCACGAGGAGCTAGACACCCCCGTGTTGCTGGAAGCAGTCTGTCTGCCATCGACCGGTCAGGCACCCAGAGAAATAAAACCCCCAAAACAAACCTCTATTCTGGTTAAAACATTGCTACTGAAAGCCAAACCAGTAGATAGAACTCCCCAAATTTAAACGAGCATGACGTCACCACCTGTGCAACAGGTGGGGAAAGGTGAGCCCCAGAACCCCGTGCCGGATATTCACCCTGCAGTGCTGAGGCTGAAGGAAAGAAAAAAACGACCAGGGGGCGGGAGGCCAGGGAGCCTTCGGGTCTCACCCAGAAAATGGCATTTCATTACATTCAATGCTAGTTTTCTGGGGGGTAGCCCTCGTCGGCTCCCTGCCTGGATCTATTTTCCCAAAGACAAAAACGAAAGGGACTTGCCCGTGACGCGGTTGGCCCTCGCTGCTCAATGTGAAGTGCAGGCAACTGGTTGCATCCGCCGGCACAATGCGACACAGTCCCGACTGGGCCCAGGAACATTAACAAGGTAGCGAGTGACCAGGACCCTGTTTGACCCAAAAAAAAAACCGTGACCAAAACTCAGCCTAAGACATGTTGCCCAAGACGGCAGCAAACTTATGAACGCCAAGGGCACGAGGATATACCACATGCTAACGGATCGAATAACCCTGCAGACGACCTGGGAGAACCGAACCCTGGAACAGGATTGAAGGGAGACCGGGTCAATCCAAAGCGCGTCCCCGGCCACCGAGGCCGTGGTGCGCAGGTAAAGGCGAAGAGCCGCAACCAGATAACACAATTTTGCACCCCCCCAGCCAAACCCACTAAGCATCAACAAGCCAAGGGCCCCTCCGGAAAGCAGCAGTCTCATTCTTCACCAGAAAAGGAGACGGCTGTAAACGAACAAACCTACTATCAGGACCAAAAGAGCAGAAACCCCTGTGCCGGAGGAGAGCATGAAACTCCCAGACCTGTACCCCGAGGCCAATGCCAACAGGAAAAAGTGTCTTGGAAAAATAATCCTGAACCGAAGTGGCCACAACCAACTTAGGAAGAGAGAAAGGCGAGGACCCAGTTCAACAACCAGGATGACTCGGGCAGTGCATGAGCACGACAGAGATGAAAATGCACAAAACAGCTTGTGGAACGGAGCAGAAGTAACATCAATACCGAACGCAAGTCGCTAGCGCCGCACGGCACGAGGCGACAAAATTCAGCATGGAACAACCATGACTGGAAAGAAAACCTTAGAGACAGAAATAAACATACAACGGGATAAGAAATAACGGAAGGACCACCAGGAAACTTCATACTGCTGCCGAAATGAAGAACGCAGGTGGGACACCATCAATGAAGCCACCTGCGCACCATACAAGTGATGATAAACTCGAGTCAGAAAGGCCAAACGCAAAGACTCTAGGAGAAGAGCGAACCCGCCATGTAACGGACTGGACCGATCTGGTGAAAGAGGCAGAGCCGCGGGAAGACCCTCGGGTTCGGACACCGTTCAAGATGTGCCTGAAACCAAGGCTGGACCTGCCACACGGGGGTAGAAGGACAACTCTCCCCTGGCAAGTCTCCAAGCGAGCTAGGACCTGGAGCAACAGTTGAACCGGGGAGAGATAAGAGGTACAGGTCTCCACCTCGCCTAATACTGCCTGAAGACATCGACCCCGACGGTCACGCAGTCGGGGAGGGGCGCGACATACCGGAAGATGCCTCAACAACGCCAACGCGAAGAGGTGTACTTCTGGAGGCCCGTACGTCCGGCAGAGCGAACTGAACGAGTCTGTGTCGACCATCCAAGTCGTGGACAGGGGAATACACCGAGACAGACTAGGAGAGCCGATTGATAAAGATTAAGCCACCTAGGAGGTGGCATGGGAATGAATAGCCCGTAACATAAGCCAAATCTAAATCATTTATATATGATTTGGTCTTTAGTAACTATACAGCTTTGTAAATATTAATAACACATAGGAATATAAATAGCTATATAATACAAGTAGAATCCCTCGATTATTTCAAGCGTAGGTTTGACATATATATGAATGAGTTTGGGTAGATATAAATAGGAGATGTCTTGTTATTAAACTGCACTTTGTGTTCTTTGACGTTATTTATTTATTTATTTATTTATTTATTTATTTAAGGCGTGAAACTGTTACAGGCCTTCTGCAGTTACCTTCATTCTTAAGTTCTTTAATAAATTTACTGTAATAACTATACTCCAGTTAGCTCGAGGAGAGGTGAAGAGCGGCGGGATGAGGCGATAGTTTTTGGTATAAATCCACAAGCTGTTAGGACATTTATTGACGGGGGAATCTCCCATCACGCAGGGTAAAGCCGCCCCTCCACAGATCTCCAGTATCATCTATTGATACTGGTAATGGCTCAAAAGGGCCACCACTTACGGGCTATTCGTGCCCGTGCTACCTTTTGGGTGGCTAAATCTTAATCAACAAATCGGACATTTATATGTATATCCTGTGCCATGTAAGGCCACTACGGGCTCACCATAGCCTGTGCAACTTTGAACTTTTTGTTCCAAGTAGCAAATCTTAAACAGGACATATATTTAGTTCACTGTTGCGTCACTGTTCTCCCGGCTCCCTCAACGACTGGAGAGTGTAGACATGGATCAGGAGCAGCAGTGTTACCCGTCTTTAACTCAAGAACTGGAAAACGTTTCTAAATTATCGTTAAACGAGTACAACAGTTCTGATCCACAGATTGAAAAGCTGGACTGTATTATAGGTTAAGTCGATGACTGTGACAAACCGTTAGTCTCGAGTGGGGTTCCAACAGCCCCAAGTGCAATAATTATCTGGAGTGTGATAAGATCAAAGCCGAGTGTAAAGATGGTGAAGCAGTGGACGGCAAAGAGGATTCCTCACCAGAAAACCTGAGGTTCATCAAGAAATGTTACAACCAATATTTTAACATTGCGGTACCTACTGACACCTCTGTAAGGATCTACAATGCTGTTGCGGAAACCGAAAGATTACCTTTATTTTCGCCGATAGCTCAATGTGTTCAGCAGCTAAAGAATGACTGAAATATTCAGGATCACACACCTTGTGATGCACGACAGAGAATGCCCAGATACGTCTTCCTGGAACAACACAAACAGCAGGGATTGTCGTTTATCAGGTCGTGTCGTCTGTTGTCCCAAGTAAACGAAAACAATTTCCTCGGATCCGGAGCCTTTGGGAAGTGTTACAAGGTGACCCTTGAGGGCGAACCGCAGTGGCTCTGTCTTAAGCTGTTGGATAAGCATGTTACGATTAAACACTTAATGGTCGAAGCACGAATGCTACACAAGGTTAGAAATTCTCGGGGGTTCCCAAAAATACTGGGAATGTGCCTAGAGAGTACATTGTTTACTTGCTACATTCTGTAGCGAGTAAACAACATACTACACGCCCACTTCACCCTGCCTTAATTATGACTTACCATGGAAAATCAGACTGAGTCATGGTTTGAAATTAAACAAGAATCTCTTCCGCAGAGCAGGACCATTGTAAGGTGCATGTTGGATATGTGCACCCTTGTGGACTCGCTGCATGCTGCTGGTTTTATTCATAATGACTTAAAAATTAATAATGTAAGCGTAGTGATGGAAGGAGAGACTCCTGTGGTTACCATCCTTAACGTGGGGGCCATGACCCCACTATGGAGCACGTGTTCAGTGCTTAACTGTCTTAAATTGTCCTGAAGAGGGTATTTCCAAAGCTAAACTACACTGGACTATTGGGGTGGCCATCACGAGCCCCGATGTGAGGGGGTTAGGCCGACATCTTCTGGTACAGGACGACCCTGATTCGTCCTGTTCCTCATTCCCTTCACACTGCTCACCAGACACTTCCGTATGGCGACCAAGAGTTGCCATAACCTCCAGGACTTTATGGCGTCTCAACGCTCTCTTGTAAGAATACTCGCAGTATGTAATATATATGTGAATTTTAGATAGATTTAAATTTTTGTCCCAATGTCTTGCAGTCAGAATAGTGGTTCTTGTGGGCTTGAAACTGGCGCCCAAGTTTCACTATAATGTAATGTATACTCTTAAAGTACTGGATTTAAATTGTTATTTGTGATTATATTTTATATTTTCCTTAATATTATTAAAATTACATACATTAATGCATGTATTTATACAATATAAATTGTATAAATAATTGAGTTGTGTTTCTGAATCATACCAGCTGTATAGAGTTGGCATGCGAGGCAGGTATAATTTAAACTAAACAATTCTGTTTATCCTACGCATGAAACAATCCATCAAAGTCAAGGTCAAACTGTTTTCGTTTTAGGTGATTTTAATTCTTTTAGAATAAACTTTACTACTAATAATAAAACGTTAAACTGAATCGTATGTTGATTGAGAAAAACTTCAGATACACACAGAAATCACAATAGCGTGATATATCAAATGACCACACCCACAGGGGCCTTGAGGGTTCGAATCTACGCACAGAATGTTCACATAGGCGTCTTGGGCATCTGTACCGGTCGTGGTCGTCACATCACAAGTGACGCCTCCCGCGGTCGTGTGCGGTAGTGGTGAAAGCGCTCTTGGATATTGTGCTCAACTCTTACAATTATACAGTGCATTTGCGTGTTGGGGAAATGACAGAGGCGGTTGCCTCAGTTATAGACAATTGTGCACTAGGACTGAGGATAATGAGTGAGGATGACTTTCAAGTACAAGGTGATACCAGGCCGTACCACGTTGCAATCTCCTGAAAGAAACCGCGTAATTTTCAGAGACAGCGAGACAGTGATAATGAAGATGAAATTATAAAAAGACAGAAAAATTGCTGTGATCCACGACAGGAGACATCAGTGGTACAAACACCCAGGAACTCTCAAACGGCAACCCTACCCAGCAGGACGCAAGACACGAACAATAATAGAAGGGAGCGGCTGTTATTCCCTACAACACGCCAACTGAACTTCCACCAAAAGCTGGAGTGGACGGTACGTCTGGCTAAGGAGTGTTTTGAATAAGAACCACTCTTCAAGGAGCGTCTTCACCGGCTCTACATAACAGTTGGGATAGGAAAGGCCATGGAACACCTAACGATGGTTGGGTATGAGAATATCGTGATGATTACTCCGGAAGAAGGTATTATGCACACCAAAGTAATAGTTTTTAAGTATCCAACTTATTTTGATCCTGATTATCTTCTTCTCAACAATGATAGTGTTGTTTGGGCAAAGAGGAACTGTTCGTGGTGAAAAACTAAGCCAGGTTGTTGCTTTGGTAAAGAGTGAGGCTCCGGAAAGAAGTTTTGTGCAAGGACTAGGCTACAGGAAACTTGCAAAATACATTGAGGAGCTCATATTATGCATAAAGTGTTCTCGTTGGGGACATATGGTGTGGAAATGCCAGTTTGACCCCAGGTGTCTATTGTGGCAAGAAGCATGACTCGCGAGAGTGTAAAGTCAAGATTGGAAAAGGTGAAAAATTCGTCCCATCTTGTTGCAATTGTCGAGGCAGCCACAATGCTGGTTCCTTTTTATGACCCATGAAGCCTCATCTGAGTGACTCCAGGAAGGGTCCTACAAGCAGGATAGATGTATCCTCGAATGAAGGAAAGATTGTGCACCAGGAACATGGAGGAAACGGCCGAAAGCCAACGACAGCCCCTATGAACAATGTGTGGGAGCAAGGAACGGAAATAATTAAGGCGAACCTAGAGAAAGTAGGTAATGCAGTTGAAAAATTAAACCTTGTGGGGACAAGGGTCAGGACAATATGGTGAACTCGGAGGTTGGTAATTAAATATTGGAGTATCTAAAAAAAACTTGACAAAAGGATTGTGGCAATGGAAAAAATTGGCTATGGAGGGTAGACAGGGTGAAGATGGAGGAGAAACAGGACGTGAAATAGAAAGTGAAACAGGACGTGAAATGGAAAGTGAAACGTGCGCAGAACAAAGCAAGGAAGAGCATGACGTATCGAGGATAGAGGATAGTCAGGAACACACACTTTCTAGTAGTGTTAGCGGTGTTCAACCTCCTGTAGTGACAAATGTTGAAACAAACGTTAAAGTAAAACGGTATACAAAAATAAATATGAATAATATTACCTTCGATGTTAGTAGTAGTTGTGGATGTGAGGAGAAAGCAAAAATGTTAGTGTTGGGATGAAGTCTCTAAGGTACTCGCATATTTCATGGAATGTGTCGGATATCTTGAGGTTATCTTGAGATGATTTCGGGGCTTTAGTGTCCCCGAGGCCCGGTCCTCGACCAGGCCTCCACCCCCAGGAAGCAGCCCGTGACAGCTGACTAACACCCAGGTACCTATTTTATCCCTCCTAAAAATTTAATATCCTAAATATTTATTTATTTATTTTATCCCTCCTCGAGTTCAATAACCCTTCTTCAATCAGGTACTCAAACACCAATACACTGTGGTCGCTCTTTCTTACTGGGGCCTCAAAACCGATTTCTCTTATGTCAGAGTCGTTCAGGGTGAAGACCAGGTCGAGTCTCGCTGGTTCGTCATTTCCTCTCATCCTTGTGGGTTCTCTGACATGCTGGGTTAAGAAGTTTCTAGTCACCACCTCCAGTAGTTTGGCTCTTCATGTATCCTCGCCTCCATGCGGTTCTCCCAATCTTGTTTGTTCTCCCAATCAATCCTTCCGTGATTGAAGTCCACCATGATGAGCCGGTGGGATCTATTTCTACAGGCAGCAGAGACTGCCCTGGTGTGTGTGTGTGTGGGGCTGTTATTACCACTCCCACACCTGTGTTGTCTCTCCCACGTTCGTGGTGTGTGTGGGGGGCTGTTATTACCACTCCCACACCTGTGTTGTCTCTCCCACGTTAGTGGTGTGTGTGTGGGGCTGTTATTACCACTCCCACACCTGTGTTGTCTCTCTCACGTTAGTGGCGTGTGTGTGGGGCTGTTATTACCACTCCCACACCTGTGTTGTCTCTCCCACGTTAGTGGTGAGTGTGGAGGGCTGTTATTACCACTCCCACACCTGTGTTGTCTCTCCCACGTTGGCAGGGTTGTTGGTCCTCTGTGGTTGGTAACAAGCTGCGAGTAGGGTAAAGTGTGACTAGAGCGACGCGCACCAGCTGCCAGGTGGCACTCCATGGAGTGTCACCTGACAGGTGGCGCGCGTCGATCTAGTCACACAGGCTTTTGGGGGAATTTCCCGGAAGTTTTGGCGCGTTTCGGACGCTCTCACCTGACAGGTGGCGCGCGGGTGTCTAGTCACACAGGCTTTTGGGGGAATTTCCCGGAAGTTTTGGCGCGTTTCGGACGCGTGTGAGCGTGTTGTGTTTGGGTATGTGGACAGGAAAGAGGGGAGGTCATGTTGGGCAGCTGACAGGTGGCGCGCGTCGCTCCCGTCCTCAAGTTTTTTTCGGGGAATTTCCCGGAAGTTATGGCGCGTGTCAGAGGTAATTGGAGCGCGTCGCTCCAGTCCTCAGGGGTTAAGGTAAGTGGTCAGGAAAGATGAGAGTAAGTGGTAGAGTAAGTGATAGAGTAAGAAAATAGAAGGAAGATGGAGGAAGGAGTAAAAGAGTTGATCGTGAGTTAGTGTGTAGATGAGAGGAGAAGGCAACACAGCCTGTTACGTTGTTTTTGGGAGCTGGATGGAGTTTCCCCTTCGTCTGGAGAGAGTGCTCTGGGCCATTATGTGGTTAGACAAACCCATTGACTCCCCTACAGGAAGGTCTTAAGTGGTGTTTGTAAGAAATGCATGGAAAAGACACGGGACTGTTGTCTTCAGAGTGGTGATGTTCGCCCCACGGCGGGTCCTCTTACACTGGATTCGTTAAGGAAGGGGAGCGAAGTACATACGACAGACCCACACCTGTCAGCCATCAATCAATCACTCCCACCCCCATCCCCACCCGCTCCCATACCATCAACCATTGTTCTGTGCAAAACCTTTTAGTATGTGTAAGCTATATCGTAACGTGATCAACATGGTGAGAGCAATAACGAGGGAAAAGTAAACACATTATATAAATTTTATTTCTTTATTAAACACTTAAGCGATTTACAACGATAATAATAATAATAATAAGACTTCTTGGTGGTTTAGCTAGCAGACAGTTGTAGAAAGACCTTCATTCAGTCCATCGAACCTTCCCAACACGCTAGTCAAGCAGTCAATCTGTAGAAAGTGGAAAAGGTTATAAGTTTTGTTGTTGTCAATGTTGTAAACATAAATACAGACATTATTGTGTTCATCATTCAATCCTAACATAAAGTATTACTCACCGCACTATCATCCTAGCCAACTTCGTCACACAGCGTTTCACACCCAGCATCACTACCGTTTAAGCAGAATGTTTGCCTACACACAGGCATTTTCATCTGAGCGTAATTGAATTTCAACACTTTTTCATCATTCTTGCGAAAATGACCATATTTAAACGCTTCATCAAAGTGAAGCAGGGCGGCCTCTAAGCCTAGTCTGCAAAAATGATAGGCAAAATAAACGGCATAATTCCCACAGAAGTAACTATTCAAGGATTGAATCCTTTTCTTCATAATATATAGGGTATAGTCTTGGAAGTAGGACATAAGCTCTTCGAAATATCTTGAATACGTTCCTATTGCAGGATTGGCATAGCTGTCTAGTATAACTATCTCGCTTCTACCTTCATCCTTATATACATAGAATGTTATCCAATGACCCATTTTATTACGAGAACCCGAGTCCAGAGTGTTCATTATGAACACCACAGGTCTTTTTTTATGTATTTTTGTCACTATTTTCCGTACGTCATCAGCTAGGAAACATCCTAGATAGTTTACCCTATCACCTAAATTACTTCTGATAGCCTCATTTATTTCCAAACAATTCATATTAGTATTTTATCCTCGCGTATCGCAAATAACGCGACGATCCGCGTTAATGCTGATCACACCTGTTGTAGAGCCGTAAACTAGTATGACTTTATTTCTAGCTACTCCGCGTTTAAATTCCAAAGCGATCCTCAGATTACCACTTTTTTCAATTGGGATGGTGTCATCGATATCCTCGGGTTGTAAATTAAAGGCCAGTATGGTTCCACCATTCACATATGTGTCATAAGATAATATATTGTCTTTATCGAAGCCTAAGGCTTGTAATGCTGTGTAATACAACTTGGCGCAGTTATGAGGGAAGTCACACCCAATATTGACAATATTAGTGCTATTCTGCGATATTAATACTTTACTAAGCTCGCAGTTTTCCAAATAAAGCGGGTTGCGATTATATGCACCAGACACAGCCTCCATATCAAGGATGATCATATATAAATGTTCTGGTATAACAGTCCCCCACGGCTGGTCCATTGTTATAGAGCGTTGACCTGTGCCCAATATATACGTTTTGTATAAAGTTTTATTAAAAGTATACCTAATAGGAGAGTTGTTCTGCACCATGGCTTTATTAACTGCTACTAATCCTTCAGGGTATGGCAATACCCGATCCACCCATAGACGTGTAGACTTGATATTATATTTAAAATTAGCGTGTTCATTATCGCTGAGTATAAGCCACTTATCAGGTTGAAGTTCGAGCCGCACCCTGATGTCCACATTATCCAAAACGTATTCACTAACGGATGTGACATCCAGCATTAGTTTAAAACATGTATTCACGCCACTCGATTTCATATCAGTCATCCGTTGCTTCTCACTAGCCGAGGCATTAGTGAAATAACCAGCTTCAATTTTACCAGGATCAACTCGGTTAAAAAACTGTGACAGTTTATCATAGCGGTTAGCCTTACACCCAGAAATTGTAGATAATAACTTTACGTATGACCAGAATGAGAATAATGAGCTGGTTTCAACTACTGTTTCGTTTAAATACACAATAGCGGATTTGAATAGAGTTTGCGATAATCCATTCACCAACGATGCGTTTTTAGCATCTCCTAAAGGCGTTATTCCATCTTCTTCGGTTAGATCAATAGTCAACTCTAAAGCTATATATGATAAATCCACCAGTTGACCATTCACTCCCTTGATGATGAATTCCAGATAAGTGTCTGTAAACTTATTATTGACCCCAGAATTCACAGGTAATACATCCAACGTTTGTCTGCTGGCAATTGTTGATTCTACCAATCGAGGGGAAAATACCTTAGGAAAGGCTTCACTAACAGCAGCGGTATAATGTTCTAACGGCACCTGGAGGCCCAGAGCGTTATATCCGGCCATGTTCGCGCTTAAGACAACACCAACCGAGTGAGAAGAAGTTATGACAACACATCATTATATTTCGCTTTAGTAAAACGTTTGATGTTTACTAATTTTTTTGTTTGTTCTTTTTATGCACTCTTCCACCTATCATTTGCTTCCCCACTCCTTTCAATGTTTCAATTCCGCGTTTCTTAAGAGATTGTTTGAAAGTTTGTTTGTCATTATTAATATCGTCTAGTACGTTCTGCCCCAAGCTAAGCGCAGCCGGGGCCAGAGTCCTCATGATAAAGGGCGCCGCTCGACGCGCTATCCCGCTTAAAAAGGAAAATATTCCTCCTCCTCGCGTATAACGTCTACTACTGTTGAAAATCCGTATATCATCAGTCCCTCCACCTCTAGGAGGGGTTAACAGAATGTATAATTCCTCAACAGAGGGAGGAATAAAGTGGACACGCATTTCTCCGCTTGTTTCAGACGAATGAGGTGTGGCGGGAAAGCATTGGTGTTACATACCTCCTGCAACGGGGCGTACATGCAAGACTGCTATGGTGCACCCACGTTCATCGAAATGTATTGGGTTACCATCTTGATCCCTAATAGTGATGCTGACGCTATCTATCATGTTAGTGTTAAGACGCACATATAGTTTTTTATTGTTGCTGTTATCACTTCCATTTAGGGAGATTACATCCAAAATATTTACAGACTGGTTTCCATATCTAGTAGAAGAGATTCTATCGCAATAAACACACAGAATATCAACTCCTCCTCTAGGCATTGGCGGGAATAGACATGTGTTAACTACATTCGAGGCGTACTGACGTTTTGCGAATATGTCATATTCTATTTCTGGAACTACGCCCAACACTTTCCCAAAAGCGGTTCCAAATGATAATGTAACTCTACTGATGTTTTTATGCCCCGTTGCAGAGCTAATATTCTCATCACTAATCACAGTAGTGAACTTGTTTCGATTGGAGGAAGAATCATATTTAATAAAATGCGTTCCATATTTAGCTGAAAATTGTTTTAATGACTTTCCTAAAAAACTCAGTTTAGCATTACTTGAAAATATGGCCTCTATTTCTCTATTAATCGTGGTATTAATTTCTTTTATAGTTCCGGCTAAAACATCAGATGATAATAAATGCTTTGAATGCATGTATTTCCCCTCGCTCACTTTCTCATACGTAACGCCTACACGTATATATGCCTCGGGATTATCACGCTTAATAACGTAATGGGAAGTGGGGAGGAGTAATTTTTGTAGACACATTTCATAACTCCTCCTGGGATCTAATTCTAGCTGGTTAAACAATCGATTTTGGAAAGATGCGGGGATGTTATTGGGGAATAAATGCGTATCTGATACACTGGTGGCGTATATCACGTGAGTGTCCATCGCTCTATCTCCTTAGACCGCTTTTTGTCTAGTAAAGCTATCTACACATTACACGCTCATTTATATACACTCACCTGCTAATATACAATCCAAGAAGCTTTCCTTTTACTGTGAGGATCAATCTTGACAGATGCCTTTCTCTTAACAGACGGAGGTTCATACACTTGACTGCTTGCCGTAGTATTACGGAATAAATCTCGCGATGTAGATGTTAGTGTGAAAAACAGTTGAGCAATGGGGAGTTTATCCGGTAGAAAAACAGATTTAAGCACAGTCATTTTATGTATAATGTCATTAATTATATGTATGCCAGATACTGGAGCCAATACATTTCCATTCAGATCCCAACGAACGATTCCAGTAGCATCATAATGGTTTAGCAAGGATCTCGCATATTCGTGATCTCTCACTTTCAACTTCAAATCTATTAAATGTTTTATGGAAGGGTTGGTATGCAGCTGAGGAGGAGGAGGTGGTGGTTTGACAGTAAGATGACGAGCAACCGCTTTCACAGTGGGGTAGGCAGGACTGTGTGCAGCTTTCCGGTTGTCCACTATTTTACGCGGTACGAGATAAAAGGCTTTCATTTTACTTACTGAACAACCGTGTAATTAAACTAGCCGCAATCGGTAAAATAATGGATAAAATACTGCCTCCTCGTTTGCTGGTTAATATCTGTTTCTTAGTTGACACAGAAGGTTTCTTACAGGCTAGTGACCGAATAAGCAATTTATATTTTTTCAACTTTTTAACGACCTTGTCAGGCACGGGCAATTTTTTTTTTAAAAAGTTATTAAAAATTTCTGATAAACAATTTATATGTGGTTTCTTCAATTTTTCAATCAACTGCTTTCTTGAGGAATACTGAAGTTTTGATAATAGTTGGATCAATTCCTTGTATTTATAAACTAAGGGCTTCTTCATTATAAATGTAATATCGCAGCAGCATCAATCCATTGATCGAATGATCGATCGTAACCTGCGTACCTAACTTTATACTGGAGTTTGCCAGAGACTCTGCGTTGTCCCAATACCTTCTCAATATTAAAGGTTTGAGGCAAATGTGTTGGTGTTAATTCTTGTTTATAGAAGCCACCATCAATTTCTTCCCCATTCAGATCTTTTAGAAAGTATAAAGGGATGTGTTGTCTCCGATCAATACGTGTAACTGTAAATATCTCTCGGGTGTTCTGCTGCTTAAACCCTTTCTTAAACTTGGAAATGCGATCAGATAGAGTGATGCGTACTGTATCACCAACACTCAATCGAGGAATGACAGCTCTCTTTGATTTGCTCGGGCTTTTATACATTAAATCAAATTGTTTGGTGTGTTCGCTGGGCGAGGATAGAGCGTGCACCTCCGTGGGTGTCTTCCCCTTCAATCCTCTGTGCGGGGTTAAATTATATGTTTTCACAATATCTGGTAGAGCCTGCATGTATTTTAAAGTGTTGCGCGCCGTCATAAACTTGTAAAGTTTACCTTTTAAAGTACGTATGAACCGCTCAGCGATTGAAGCTTTAGTCTCCTGAGAAAATACACTATATAACCGTACTTTCCTTGCTGCCAGCATTTTTTTCATAGTGGCGTTATAAAATTCTCCACCTCGATCAGAATTAATTTTGCGCACTCCTTGAGAATGAGGTGAATCTAGAATTAAAGCTAGAGCATTAGTGGTGCTTTTCCCATCCTTAGCGCGTAAGGGTACTACTTGGGCGTACCTGGAGAAAATATCTACGCATACGAGTAAATATTTCACTCCATCATTATGTTTGCCCAATAAACTCATCTCGGCCAAGTCTATAGCTTGAAATAGTCGCGGTTTAGGGCTTAACACCCGACGCCGAGGGAATTTATGTGGTTGTAAATAATGCAACGTATAGGAGTCAGAGCTTTTCAGATAGTCCTTTACATCGGCTAGAGTTATACTAGAGTTAATTAATTTGGCAGCCTTTACAATCTCTGTACCCCTCCAAGCCCTCCGCTAGATGAGGGGTCGTTATATACTCGTTCCAGTACATCTTTCTTGCTCACCATTGGTAAACTATCTCATAGGGCGGTTCGTGAACAATATTACCGCGTAATGTTATCGTAGATGGAGTGTTCGAGCCCAGATCTACTAGCAAATAGCCGTAGGGTTGGCTAATAACTTGCTTATATAACTCTACAAATTTCTTTGAATCCACTTTCCCAAATATTTGTCGTCCGAGTGTTTCAATTTGTGACAGATCTCGTGATTTAACCAATATGAAATGAGAAGCATTTAAACTAATATTCCTCGAATATTTACCAGGAAAAAATATATTTTGAGTAATCAATATGACGGAAACCGTGAAATGTCGGCCACTAGTAAACATGTCTGATACGATTTTTGAATTCGCAGACTCTGTAAAAAGGTCATCCTAGATTACTAAGATATGCGAGTCATTATCTACTCGCTCTTCCACAGGATCAATAATGGTTGAATGCTCGATCAGCTTCCCTTTAATTTGTGGATCTGATCGTAATTCAGAGTAACCTCCTCCGCATATGATTATTGAGGAGAACTTGTGTTGATACTTCCTTACAAGTTTACTGCACAAGTAGGATTTTCCGCTGTTTGAATAACCAGCAATAATAACACGAGATGGTTCTCTGAAAATATCTAGATGTTCCGCATGGATTATATCATAGGAACTATCCATGATTAATGCTTCGTTAAGACTGCTAAAAACTAAGGAACTGAGGTGGTATTTATACAAACATAGTCATTTACAGGTGTTTATTCACATATTTTATGTACAGCAACATCATTTTTAAAACTAAACATAGTTCTTACAGTTCACAAACAGCTTATTTTTAAAACTAATCATAGTTCTTACAGTTCACAAACAATAATATTAAACATCCTATTCATTTAGTATACAAAGTTCTAGTCATATGAGGCATCCATCTTAATACTACCTAACAATTGTACAACATAAAATCTAGCGAGGGTTGAATAGTTTCTGAGCTGTAGCATCGCGTTTGCTCCAGGGATGGAATATTGGGTAGAGTCTCTGTGCTTGCTCTACTTCCTCCTCCTCCATAAACACTTCTTCCATCTCCTCCTCCTCCTCCTCTCTCACTTCTACATCCATCTCATCATCATTGTTATTGGGAATATCAGGATGACCATACGCTAGGGACTGTGTGGGGCTTAAAATGTAGCGTTTATCGTCAAATGCTGACAATCCTCTGCAGGTACTGCGACATGTACAAATCTTTCCTTGCACGTTGCGTATAGATCTCGACACATACCTGATTGAAGTGTTTGTTTCAAGAGTGTGTTGAAATGAGTCATGTGAGAGTTTCTCTTGTAGATGGTATGGTACGCCCTTACACTTACAAGTGTGCTCCCCATCATGTGTGGTGAACGAATATGTTTTAGGTCTGAGAGCAATTAACTGGTTAATAATCTTAGAGCCTATTTCAGACTTGAGCAGTCCTAGTTCACCTTCTCGCGCTTTAGAGTAGGATGGATGTGTGGCATTAAAATTACTAAAATCCATACAGTCGAAGAGAGGAGACTTATTCAACTCTTCAAACACATCCTGACAGTCCAGTTTAATGATGAAAGAGTCTGTGTCTGTATATAACAGACTCGCTTTATCCCCATACGCAGGTTTGACAACATCATACCAAAACTCATAGAGTCGCCTCTTAGCAATTTGAAGTATATGGTAACCCAGATACGTAGGAGTGTTGACTAGGAGAGACTTCTGCTTGATAGTACATATTACACGATCCTTACTTAACAAAAGACTCCGCTTGAAGAATGGGTTTCGAGCATGTTTCAGGAAATGACTACGATCTGTGACCAAATAGTGTTTGTTCCCATATTTAGATACATCTGTGAGACTCTTTCCATATATAGAGTTTGATACGAGTTTGAAAGCCTTTTTTTTATCGCGCATTTGGTACTGGCTCGTTCACGAACATTGGTTTCAATGAAGTCTTTAAGGTAACTCTCCTGCTCGAATTCGTAGATGTCGTGAACTTTAGCTACTTCTAATCCAATGCGCATGAGCAACTGTAACAAGTCCAGACTAACGAGGTAGTCTTTCTGAGGAAGATGAGAAGCAATTAATTTAGTGTTGTTTTTAGGCAGACCGCGACTTTCTTCTGTAAGAATATTCTTACTGTAGGGTGAAATGTGTTCCTCAGTAATGCATGTATGTGAAAGAACTAGGGGCAGTTCATCTGTATACCTAGCTACCTCAGGTCGGACCTGGAAGGTATCACACAACACCCAATACCCCTTGGTCCCGTCACATGGGATATTCTCCAAACCTTGCTCCAGCAGTACGTCACGCTCATCATGTGTCAGTTTCCGGATCCCACCCCGAGGGAGTAGTTCAGTCATACACGCCCCGTAAAGACTATTAAAGTCTAAGTAAATGATGTAGCTACTATCTTCCCCTAGATCTAAGCCTGTGTGCCTGTTCTCCACATTCGTGTACTGCCTCGTCACACTGGTGAACCCACCTCGGAGATTCCGACGAAGTAAATCATATAACATTGGGTCTGACACAACATCAAGTTGAACTTTCGATTTAAGCAAGAATGCATCCCAAGCAAATGAGGGTAAGGAAATGTAGTGTGAAATGTCTAATTTGTAGAGAACAAGCATGGTATCTCGCCAGACTGTGAACACATCGGCTAGCAATCCTGTGTCCACTTTGAGGTAAAGGAGCAGATACTCCCCTATGTTGCGACATTTAGCCAAATCAAAAATTTCTAAAGCTTGTTTATAATCTGTTTCTGACAACTCTTCGTCTTTTAGTGTATTGTAAAACTTATCACGAGAAGGGAGTTGTGGTTCATCTAACACAGACATAGAGGATAAATAATCATAGCAGAATGATTGTTTACCCTTCAACAGTTTTGGGATGGCCTCTTTATTTACCCCTTTTAACATAGCCAAAGTGAATGTGGTAGTTTTCCCACTATCAATATGATCCTTGGCTATTCTTCCTAGCGAGCCGTTGAGAAGGGCTAAACTATCCAAAAATCTTAAGTTGTTCACATCAACTTTCATAAATTTAAATCCATCCTTAGCTAATATATCTATTTCACTTCCTGGTCTATCTCTCATCTCGTTTAGGATTACTCCTAAATCATAGGAAGCGTTGTGTGAAAAAGTGTATAGGAACTTGTATGAATTTACACACTGCAAATTACATCTATCACAGTAAGCTGCTTGATAATTGTGGAATCTTACTGTGTGGTCGTGATGACGGACTTTGATTACATCTTCTCCGTTAAAAGGTTCATCACAGAGTTCACAGGCTGTTTTTGTCTCAAATATTGCCTGCTGTTGCTGAGACATGTGAAGTTCATAGGATACTAACCCCTTCTTGATTCGTGCCCATGACGCTTCTAGCGTGGTTATAAAGTGATTGACCGCATCTTTACCCAAATAAGTAACTTTCTCAACAATATTCTTCTGTCTGTCAATGATGATGTACGCATACGCCACTGCATTGTGACGTGTTTCTATCATTCCCGTAGGGTTCGAGCGGTCTAACATGCACTCAAAGTCATAAAAGCACATGTGACTAGGACCATATCCCCGTCCATAGTTACGGAAAGTAATCTTCCTCTCTGGTGGGTAGAATTTGAGAGTCTGATGTACTTTGCATGTACTTTCATGACTCTGCATGCTATCTGCTGGGAGTGATATCAAACAACAATGACAGAAGCTGTGTTGCCATGGGATGCGATCTCCATGTCCTCGTATATTACGTACATATTGGTTAAAATCCTTAATTAATACTAAGTGTTGAGCTTCCAACATCAACAATGGTATGACATCTGTATATCCTCCTCTTCCCTTCCTAGCTAGTGTAATGTAGTGTCGTTGTCGTCTAGCATTTTCATCTCTTTCTAGCGAATAGATGAATATACTGACTTTATTCATTTTCTCTACCTTGTGAATATCCTCAAACGTCACTGCAGAATTGACATCTGCTGGCCATTTCATGTGTCTAAGACACCAACTAGCATTCACAGATCTAGCGCGGATATTACCTAGTCGCATTCCCTTAGCTAAACATTTATAAGCTGCAACACACTGCATAAGGCAAATATCAGCCTCTCCCTCTGGATTGAAAACCAATTTTTTTCCACGCAAGCCTTCAGGATAGTTTACATGCGAGCCTAATCTTATCGGATGCTCTATCTGACCACAGTTAATGTAAAACCCGGTGAGCCGCTCAACCAAGACATTGGACCCTTCCTTCGCTTCCAGATACTGGGATATTTTCTCTGTCAATTCATCAGCCCAAAAATCAATAAGTTTCTACTTCCTCTAGAGTAATTCTTTGCCCCTCACCTCGTATGGGAAAGCCGTCGTTATTTATAGGATCCAATAGATTATCCTCCCCGTCTTGTTGTACATTTAAATTCCGCACAATTAGAGTGATGTCTGGGTAAATTAGGAGGAATGGGTGTCGTGGAGAGAAGAGGGCGCGTATCTCATTAATGAAAAAATCCCTGTATGTTCTCAGATAGAGTCCTGGGGAGGTGTTAACATGTTCTGGTATGGAGAATGAAAGCCGGACGTAGCTGCCGTTATAGTTGTCAATTCGATCCAGCAACTGAGGTTGAATTTCTAGCGCAGGTGGAGGAGAGGGGGAAAGAGGTGGAGGGGGTGATGGGATAGGGCTGGGAGGGGTGGGGGGTGGTGATAACCCTCCCCCTCCGAGATGAATGGGTGAGACCGCTGGCTCAGCTACTACGCCAGACGGTGCTAACAAGTCAGAATTGACAGACGCTGGCGGGTCAAGGTCACGGTCTGCTGAGCAGATGTCTGAGTCACTGTCTGAGATGAAAATGGTACGATTCTCACCACTGCTGCTGCTGCTGCTGCTGCTGCTGATGATGATGCTGCTGCTGTCATAGCTGTCGCTGTTTGATTGGGGTATGGGGCTGAGGGAGGAACGGGGGGTTGAGTGGGCGGGTGAACGAGTCCTCCTCCCCTCCCTGTGAGAGCCGGAAGTGGCTACTGTCTGCCCTGCTGTGACACTCTCACTGCCACTGCTGCTGCTGCAGCTGTCGCTGGATGCCAAATCTATGCACAGCGGTGTGTCGTCTGTAAAAAAAAGAAAACATATTATCTCTAGAAAGAATGAAAGCGTATATATTATGAGGTATGGGAACAGACTAGGGGGATTAATATGTTTAGGAAATAGACTGAAATCGGACAGTAATAACTTACTTATGTCTTGGTGAATGGGTTGAGCAAGTGAGTGGGTATGAATTCGTAACATCGTGTTAACCGGGGGTGATACGGTCTCGTAGCCCTCCATCTGTCGGGGTGGGTGACCTTGATGAAGGGGCTGTGACCCCCGGCGAGTGAGATGTGCTCTCCTTAGCTCCGTGTGTGAGGAATGGGGTATAGGCTCGATGACGTCAACCTGTTCACTCCGTCGATTGAGGTATGGATTATAACCTGAAATGGAACAAATGATATTCAGCACGGGTGAATGGGGAAAAATATGTTTATTATGCATGTGTGTTCGCTTGCAAGTGGATGAAATACAGATACGAGAAGTGTATTTTATATGCTACCTACGTTTATGTGAAGTTTCATTCCGGCGATGACCTCCTCGCGGGGCGGGTGAGCAATATGGACACTTCACGGTTTTGTAAACTGAAATTGGAAAGAACATATTTAACTGTGTGGAATGTAATAGCTCGAATGAGAAAATATTCTCACACTATAGTAGTTTACACGCGATATTTCACCTGTGGATGACATAAAATGAACTGTGGAATATTAAATATGAATAACACTCACGGTTATCACAGAAAATCTGCTGACATCGCTTGCATTTGATGTCGTAATGTCCTAGGGGCGGTTTTTCACAGCTAGCGCATTGCAGTCGACACAGTTGATTCGGTGATGGAATATAAAACACTCCGCATTTCATGCATGCTGTAGAGCTTCGCCTTTCCATGACATGGAGCTGTATGACGCGTGTGTAGCGGATGAAGTCTCGCAGGGAACTGGCGGGGCGTTTGTGTGTGAGGGGAGTGAAACGACCTGGGTCAATGAGAAGTGATTGATGGGTGACAGGTGAGGGCCTGTCTGTCTGTCGGCAGGAGTAAGTACCTCGCGCCTCCTTACCGGAATCCACAGTGTATGGGAAGTCGTCGTGGGACGAACATCTCCACTCTGAAGACAACGAAAACCTTTTAGACAAATGGTCCCCAGTTCCGCAGGAGAGTGCTCTCTCACCCCTCAACACTTGCGACTTCCTGTAGGGGAGCTAATGGTTTGTCTAACCACATAATGGCCCAGAGCACTCTCTCCCGGCGAGGGGAAGCTCCATCCAGCTCCCAAAAACAACGTAACAGGCCGTGCTGCCTTCTCCTCTCATCTACACACTAACTCACGATCAACTCTTTTACTCCTTCCTCCATCTTCCTTCTATTTTCTTACTCTATCACTTACTCTACCACTTACTCTCATCTTTCCTGACCACTTACCATAACACCCGAGGACTGGAGCGACGCGCTCCAATTACCTCCGACACGCGCCATAACTTCCGGGAAATTCCCCGAAAAAAACTTGAGGACGGGAGCGACGCGCGCCACCTGTCAGCTGCCCAACATGACCTCCCCTCTTTCCTGTCCACATACCCAAACACAACACGCTCACACGCGTCCGAAACGCGCCAAAACTTCCGGGAAATTCCCCCAAAAGCCTGTGTGACTAGACACCCGCGCGCCACCTGTCAGGTGAGAGCGTCCGAAACGCGCCAAAACTTCCGGGAAATTCCCCCAAAAGCCTGTGTGACTAGAGCGACGCGCGCCACCTGTCAGGTGACACTCCATGGAGTGCCACCTGGCAGCTGGTGCGCGTCGCTCTAGTCACACTTTACCCTACTGCTGCGTACTCTCAAACGTAGTGTGTCCCCGTGGCCTTCCTCCTGCCACCGTAACCGGCGGTGGGAAACTGCTTTGGCACGGCTGCGGGTTGGTCATACCTGCTTAACCCATGGTCACTTAATGGAGCGCCGCCCTGCTCCTTATTGTCCGAATTGCGTTGTCCCTCGTACAGTTGTGCATATGCTTGTTGAATGTCCTGACTTCCAGGACGAGCGCGTCTTGTTTTCCGACCGTCCCTCGCGGTCACTTGTCCCTCGATAGAATTCTAGGTGAATCGGATACTTTTGATATCGTTCCCTTATGCGTTTTTGTTCTCGTATTGGCATTCTTGGTGATATTTAGCGCCCTCTGATTATTTCGCACTTTGATGGTGCTACATAGCCTTCTCGGTTTGGTGCCTTCTTTTGATAATTACCTTACCTCTCCCGCGTTGGCGTTGTGTATGGAAGAGACATCAGGGAACATTTCGAGCTAACCTTTGGTGTCAACAAAGAGAGTATTGGACAAACCACCATATAAACCACACTTCATGAAGAGTGTTGAAGCCGGAGAATTTTCTCCACAGTTCACAGCCTCCACTGTTGTTCCTCACTAAGCCAGGATAAGTGTGCCCATCATCTCCTCCATTCCCAGGTAGCCAAATGTTAAGAGCAAATTCAAGAGTCTGTTGAAAGCTCTTGAAGAGTCGGCTTGTTTCTCCACAAAGTTACTGAAGCAATTTATTCACTGCTGGTTATTCTCCCTCACACAAATGTCACTGTTGCCTTCACGATGTTGTACCGATCTCCAGACAAATATTAGTATTTTATTTAACATGAAGTCCAATCACCATCATTTTCATTAAAAAGTCGTTACCGTCGTCTCGAAATAATAACTTCTAACCCTAAATATGTCAGTTGATTTCCCTTGAATGTGTCTCTTGGTTTTGTCCCCTGATCACTGCTGACGTTACTGGAATGTATAAGTCGTTTTCCCTAAAATATCACTGTTCACTTAACTAGAATATCCAAGATGAATACAACTAGGTGCGTACAGTTGAATTCGCTAGATTATCACAGTCGACTTCAGTAAAGTATCACAGTTGATATGTCCGGTAATACTTATGATTGTGGTACCGGATTGTACCTTCTAAACCATAGGTAAGTCCGGTAGTACTTTTAGTTGTGGTACCTGATGTAACCATTCAAACTTCAACGAATTATAGTAATACTCTTCGTCTACTTGACGTAAAGTTCGCCTTTGGACAAATTAAGTCCTGGTAGTAATCTGGTTCGCACTGCTCCTGCTGCTTCCAATATTGCTGGTGTCTATTCTATTTCCTGTTCGTCTTGTACTCTCCAATACTTTGGGGAAACTGGCGGTACACTGAATGACAGACTCAAGGAACACAAAAGAAGTGTTAAGTCTGCAGACACAAACAATGCTTTCTTCTGTAATGTTAGGGACTCTAATCATCCTATTGATGGGTCTTCTTCTAAAATAATCTTCCCTGCCTCTACTCTTCACAGACGCCGTCTTGTTGACTCGGCTCTGATACACAACATACCCAACATGAACCTTAGTCCTGGCTTTGTTGATGTTGACTCTTCCCTTCCACAGTACATACTTAAATGATCCAACCTTCTTAACAAACGTGACCTGACGTAAGCCTTTCCTCGTTTCTTTTTCTTACCTTCCTCATATTGTTACCTAATCCCATACTTCCTTCATCCCATTCATTCACTCATTCTTGCTTCATCTGATTCTTACACTCATCATAATGGAACCTTTCATACTATTCTTACCTTTCATCATTCTCTTACCTTCTTTACATTATCTTCTTTTCTTACCTGATCTTAACCTTAACCGCAGGTAAGGCAACCACTTCACTCTCTTGCTTTATATATATCCCCTTACCTTCCTCTCTTCCTCAATTACGGGCACATTATAGCCCGTGCTACATCCACATTTCGTTCTGAGTAGCTAAATCTAAAACAACAACAACAGTATCCTCTCTTCTAAGTTACTGCCCCGCTCCTGTGGCCAGGTAAGTCCACTACGGGTTCGCCATAGCCCGTGCTACTTGGAACTTTGTGCTCCGAGTAGCTGTATGTAAAACAACAAAAACATTCTCTTTTCTTCCACCATCTTGTGAGGTGTGGTTTGGTCATCAAGTCTGGTAGTAGTTAAGTTTGTGGTACCGGACGGAACCTTTCAAATAGCAGAAAAGTCTGGTAGTACTTATGGTTGAGCTATTGTTCAACCGTATTATTCAGTTGGTAGTACATGTGCTGGAGGTGGCCAAGAGTGCAGGTTCCATCCATGCTATGACCTCAATATTTTATCATTGATATACTGTATAATGATCTTGTGAGCTCACCGAATTTTATGAATGGTGTTTTATTTACCATATATAATATATAATAAGGTTAAAATACTGAGAGAAGCTAAAATGTTCAATATGAGAGATCGATAACATGAAGGAAAACAACATATTAATTAAAAGGAGCAACCACATAGTAATGGGTTTGACCCGGGGACCACGAGGACCCCGACGGTCGACCCCACAGGCAGACCACGACGACTCCTGCTTACTGCGGAGTTGTATTTAATTATGTCATTATATATCCTCCTTATGTGCAGAAGTGTTTATAAAATTACAGGACTTAATAATAAATTTTCCTGAATATTGTAGGCACTAAAATTCTCATAATAATTATATTTACCTCTGTTGGTGAATCTTGCTCCCTGACCATTTACCCCTTCACCTCTCATGGTAAGTCTTGCTACCTGACCATTTACCTCTTCACCTCTCATGGTAAGTCTTGCCACCTGATCATTTACCCCTTCACCTCTCATGGTAAGTCTTGCCACCTGATCATTTACCCCTTCACCTCTCATGGTAAGTCTTGCCACTTGACCATTTACCCCTTCACCTCTCATGGTAAGTCTTGCCACTTGACCATTTACCCCTTCACCTCTCATGGTAAGTCTTGCCACCTGACCATTTACCCCTTCACCTCTCATGGTAAGTCTTGCCACCTGACCATTTACCCCTTCACCTCTCATGGTTAGTCTTGCCACTTGACCATTTACCCCTTCACCTCTCATGGTAAGTCTTGCCACCTGACCACTTATGGACGTTCACTACCTTCCGTGTGTGATCTTGCAGTAATATGATTTTTGGTCGGAATAATTTACGGGTTTAATCACAAAAAATGTCTGTTGTTGTAGAGAAGAAAGTCATCCATCTCTGGAGTATGGAGGCGGGTCTGTTTTGCTTGATGGCTGTTTTGCTTAATCTGTTCTTGTGCCAAATTGTACCGGAGGGTACTTTTCAAATGCCAAGAAAGTATGGTAGTACGGCTGTAGTACCTTATATGGAACCATTGAAACTCCTGGTATGTCTGGTAATACTTATGATGGTGATACCGATGGTACCTTGCAAACTCCTAGTAAGTTTAGTAGTAATTATTGTTGAGGTACTGGATGGTAAACAAATCCACAAGGGCCGTGACGAGGATTCGAACCTGCGTCCGGGAGCATCCCAGACACTGCCTTAATCGGCTGAGCTACGACAAGGTTAAAAGGCAGTGTCTGGGATGCTCCCGGACGCAGGTTCGAATCCTCGTCACGGCCCTTGTGGATTTGTTCATTTGATGCATCACGTTAGTGTGATCTCTGTGTGTGATGATGTAAGGGCGAAGAGGGAGAACGGCCTATTAACATAGCTCGGGTGCAGGGGGGGGGGTTGTGTAAAAGCCTGGTTTGTGCCTCGGAGAGGCTACGGGATCCAGTAAGTTCAGTAGAACTTCGGTTTCAACCCTTTTAACCCTGTCGTAGCTCAGTCGATTAAGGCAGTGTCTGGGATGCTCCCGGACGCAGGTTCGAATCCTCGTCACGGCCCTTGTGGATTTGTTCATTTGATGCATCACGTTAGTGTGATCTCTGTGTGTACTGGATGGTACTTTGCAATATCCAAGTAAGTCTGTAATATTTATGAATAACGTACTACATGGTACCTTCTAAGCTCAAAGTAACTCTGGTAGTATTTCTAATTTATGGTACATGGTGCCTTGCAATCTCCAGGTAATTCTGATGTTAACTCCAGGTGGTTGAGATGCCTTTGTGTCCCTTATTGTTCAGTCGGTAGTACATGTGTTTGAGGTGACCAGGGGTGCGGGTTCGATCCCTTGCTTTGAACTCAACATTTTATCATTGATATTTAACGATCTTAGGACCCGACTTTATTTTTTGTATGGTGTTTTATCTATTACATATAATATATCATAAAGTTAAATTACTGAATGAGTTAAACTGTTCAAGGTGAGAGAACAATAACAAATAAAAGACGAAGGACAAAACAAATTAAAAGGAGCAACGAAGTGTCTAAAGTCGTGGGTTTGACCCGGGGACCACGAGGACCCCGACGGTCAACCCCACAGGCAGACTACGACGACTCCTGCTTACTGCTGAGTTGTAATTAATTATGTCATTATGTATCTCCCTGATGTGCAGATGTGTTTATTAAATTACAAATAAAGACTTATGTTGACCAAACCACACACTAGAAAGTGAAGGGACGACGACGTTTCGGCCCGTCCTTGACAATTCTCTAGTCGATTGTGATGAGGGAAGATTGATTGATTGATAAAGATTAAGCCACCCAAGAGGTGGCACGGGTATGAATAGCCCGTAAGTGGTACAAATTTTTGTTCAGTATTCTGAGGTTGCACTTAACCATCAAGCTGTTATCGCGGGGGAGGATACTGCTTCACAGTCTTTATGAGGGTGTCCAGCTGCTGGACACCTTTGTTGACCAGAAGAGTGGCTGTGTTGATGGCTTGAGGGTGGCCACTGCGTGATTCAGGAACTCTTAAAGCTGTTCTAAGGTCGTTGGTTGCTTCACATTCCAGAAGATAGTGAAGTAATGGCTTTTCTGTGACAGTTTGGCAGAAGATGCACACTCTCTGTCGGAGTTCACCAATCTCCCAGTTTCATCTATAACCTAGACGTAGTCTATATAACCTAACTGCTATTTCCCTGTGGATTCCTTTTGGGATATTTAACCTTTCTAATTTGGTTGCCTGAAGATACCATGTTGCAGATGGCGAACCTTCAGCTATTCTCTGGTGTAGGTAGGCTTTGTTGAGATATGAGAGTTTTTCTGTGATGTTTTTTATGTTCTCTAGGCTGGATTGAATTGTTTTATGTATCACTGGATGACGAGTTGCCAATTTACCAATTTCATCGGCTTTTTCATTTAATGGGATTCCAACATGGGATGGGATCCAGTTTAAGGTTATGTTGAGTCCTTTGCCTTTAGCGACTGCTCCAAGATGAGGGAAGGAGGTGTAGGCAATAAATAGGAAAAAGAGAGGTGAGGAGAAGTAATCACACAAGTAAGCTTATTGTTCAAAGCTAGGAGCAGCAGAACGAGGCGTCATAGATGGAAACTCTAGACACAAATGAGTCTCAGGGACGTCAACGAGAACTTTTTCAGTGTTAGAGCTGTCGATATTCTGGTTAGACGTGGAAGTCATTGATGCTAATTCGACTCAAAGTTTTATAAGTATATATGATAAAAGCGTGAGAAAGGAGACAATGCAATAATCTAAAAATGTTTAGAAGGCGGGGTCTAGGAGCCTAGTTTGACCCTGCAGGCACATCTAGGAGAGTACATCTAGGAGAGTACATCTAGGAGAGTACATCTAGGAGAGTACATCTAGGCAACTTCGCACAAACACACACTCACGCACACCTCCTCGCACCCAATTAGTCAGCAGTCTGGGGTCGTAGTTCTAAGCATCTGGATTCGATTCCCGGTCGCGGGAGAAAAAAAATGGGCAGAGTTTCCTTCACCTGATGTACCTGTTCACCTAGCAATTAATAACTACCTTGGAGTCAGACAACTGCTGCAGGCGGCATCCTGGGGATGTGTGTGTGTGTGTGTGAGAGAGAGAGACAGAAACATACGTAGTTAATATGGCTATTAGGAAAACAGGAAAAATAGGTCTCGAGTCGGTAAATTGGACAGCCGACGATTAGAAAGGTGGGGTCCAAGAGCTAAGAGCTCGACCCTACAGACAAACAGTAAATACACACACACACGAGGCTGAACACCGTAACCGGTTGCTGTACCTGGCCCCTGGCCTAGACCCCAACATAACACAGTTACAGAAGGTGTTATGGAGCTTCCAAGCTACTAGGTGGGTGTGGTAGTGGGTTTAATGTCCAGTAGTGAAGTGTGTGCTTTTAATACATACTCTCACTTGCTCATACTTCACATTAATGGAAATAAACTATATTAATATTGTTGAAGTGACTTTACTTGTGAATTATTTGTATGTGAGGCGGCCTCATGTCAGGTGAGGTGAATGACGTCACAGGTAGTTGACCCATCAGGCCAAGGTAGTCAAGAGGCGGGGCCGGCAGTGTGGCGCGGGCCGGCGTGGGGAGAGGTGCTGCTCGCTGCTGCTCGCTGCCCGCCTCATTGGTGTTACTAAATTAGTCACCTGGACAGTCCTGTGCATGAGATTACCTGCGCCAGGCTTACAGGCAAGTTACTCTAGATGATTAGTTATTTTATCACTTTGTATTATGTTGGTAGAATAGTTTATATTTGTTTTTGTTTTCAATACAATAATTGTTTTTTTTGTTTTTTACAATAATTAGTCAAATTCTTGCAGTTATAAAATGTTTGTGAACTATCCGAGTTCAATCCTTGAAATACAGACCAAAGACTTTTAATCGGCCAATCGTCACTTAACCCCCCCCCCCCCCATCCATCCTGAGTCAGTGTCGTCCACGCTGCTGCCATCCCCAGAGACGCCTTAATTAACATTAACCTCCTGTGTAATCAAGTACTATATTTTATCGAATATAAGTAAATATTAATGTTTAAATTGCGTCTAGGTCTAGGACAGTTGAAGGAAATTATAGCATTAGTGAATTCCAACATCTCTCCTCGCCTAATATATAATAATGTATAATATAGTTCACGTATGAAAAATTACTTTAAATAAATCTTGCATTAAAATGTTGGAACTGTTGTGGGTCAGTGCACAGACGAGCATTGACTGAGGAGAAGTTAATGTGAGGCGTTCTTCACGGTCATGTTTGGCTGCCGGGTTAACGACCACTTGGCCGTTGTTGAGAACGGTCATGTTTGGCTTCCGGGTTAACGACCACTTGGCCGTTGTTGAGAACGGTCAAGTTTGGCTGCCGGGTTAACGACCACTTGGCCGTTGTTGAGAACGGGCTGTGGATGAGTAAAGTCTGAGGTTGGGTTTATGCCATTCTGTGGTAAGTCGACACACTAGATATACCAGAGTTTGACCTGATCGATTGTCAAGCGGGATATCTCTAAAACTTCACATGAAGATGTGTTGAATGTAATCTTCTGAGAGCTATTTAATATAATATGAAATTTCAGGTATGTACGAGGGTGCACGAGTACAACGACACTGCAGGTGTGGTCAACCAGACCCAAGATATTGGTCCAGTACAACGGCACTGCAGGTATGGAGGGATTAAAATTACCTGGAAGAACTTTTTAGCGAATGGCAGTTGGTCATTGTTGTATATACATATTCCCACCTAAGTACAATAGGTGAAGGAACACATTTAATAATTTTAAGTTTGAAACACTGTGGTGATCTTCTAATAGGTATAGTCTAAAGTATGCATTAATCACTTCAGAGTGGTAAACCATTCTTCTGGCCCTAAGTTGAACATTTAGTGGTGGTGTAACATAAGGTTAATGTTTAACATTTTGTTACATTTCAATCCTTGACCCCTCATCCTCAGCTCTCCTGCTGTTAGTTTGTCTTCTATCCCACCAGTCCAATCAATTGTGTGTAAATATACCCAAGAGGGTGATGCTTCAGCTAGGGTTAGAAGACTGTCTGGCGAGAGGAAAGTTTTAGTGTGAGGGGAAAGTGCCGGGGTATACCTAGCAAGCTGAGTATACCGTCGGACAGTTTCGGGAGGCTGAGCACTTTCAGCTACGTGGCCATCATCCACATCTTGCACAAGGTATTGGTAGCCCTGAACGCTGCATCAATTCTGCAAATCGACAAATATTGTGGCCAGATGGCCGGCCCTGTGAAGTGTTAGAGATGAACGTTTCTGGGTGTGCAGCACGGGGTAACATCGTGGTCCAGGATTGTTGTTAGTGCTAAGTGTCTCTTATTATTGGGGGAGAAAATATTATATAATAACTGGCGGAGCTCCTATAATCACAGGACAAGTGTTAGAGCAGGAACACTAGACTACTCAAGGGGTTCTTTGGTGTTTGCTGGGAAAGGAGACGTTATTAATGTCACTGGGAGATATTCCTTTTTTCCAAGCAAACAAAACAGGCTCCGAAGGAAGCAAGTTCCAGGCCGGATGTTCGCCGAAGGTTTCCTGCATCCAAAACTAGAGCTTGTTAACTCTCTTTTGGATGCTTCCTAAAGCTGTCGGAATATATCTTACGTACATAAGAATATATCTTATATTCTAAAAATTGGATGTTTGTTCCTGTACAATATTTTCTCTGGAGAGGGGCCAGTTTCCCCATACGATCAGCTGCCAGTTTCTTGGTAGATTAGCGTATGGTGATTCTGGGCAGCTTTTGCTTTAAAGACGCCCCAGAGCTCCTCTAAGACTTTACCCATATTATTCTAATCACAGGATATACCTATGACTCGGGTTCCCAAGGAGAGAGGTAGAGGTCTCTTGAGAGAAACCTGGTGGCAGGATGTTTATAAAAGTGAAGGTTTGTGTGTGTGTAATGACCCTTTATAGGCGTCTTTCTCCGTCAATATACAAACAAGTACCTAGGAAGGGTAGCTCCTCCATGCGGATCTAGATGGTAAATTTCAGGTCTGGGTGAACTTTGCTCATTCATTGACGGCTTGAACTGTAGTAAAGCAACCTGTCTAATACAAAGACTAAATGCTCGTTTCCAGCATCCTGTCCTCAGGTCAGGCTCGTTAGTGGTGGCAGTCACCTCCCCCACTCAAATGCATTCACCAGTTTTAAAATTGAAATTAAAATTTGGTTTCTCATTAGTTATTATATTTTAAAAACCAATATAAAGTTAGGCGTAGGTTAGATTAGGTGTTAAGGTTCTGTTAGATATTATTGGTATTAGAACTACGTCCTGTGAAAGTTACAGCTTTGGGATTCGAGCAGAAGTCGTCAGTGAAGCACTGTTAGAGAAATGTTCGAACAAGATCTATTTACTGTAACCGATCGTCTACATAAACAAAGGCTAAAGTTCTTTACATGCACCTACCAAACCCCGTTTATGGATGAAACAGTTCTCACGTCTCGCATCTGATGACGTTAAACAAATTCTTGAAATGTGATTAGCTGACGACTTTTGTTAGAGCCACAATGCTGTAAATTCATTTTGCGGTTGACAAATATTTTTCAGAAGTGGAAGGTCATTCATTATTTATTTAAAGCCAGTGTCGATGGCTTTTTCAGTCTACTCTAAAGTGTTGCCTTGATATATTGTGATTAATGTGCAGCTTCTCAATATGTTAAGAACATCTTGTGCAGGTCGATTGGGCCTTACTCAAATTTTCAGTAGTGTCGCAGGCGGGTGGACGTTTTGTGCTGCCCATATACATAGGTTTCGGATCTAAACAAATCACATGTTATAGTACCCGTGCTTTTAGACCGTTGGGAGTTATCTCTATTAGACCTGAGCATTGGAAACAATATGATCTTGACAGATGGGGATACTTGGTCTAATTAAACTTCATCCTTGATACACGCAAATTAGGCTGAAATGTCATTATGATGAGTGTATTTGTGAGATAGTATGCATACAAGATATTCTAAGCCCTTTATTCTGAGCAGTGAGCAAGTTATTAATAAGTGCAGTTATGAAGCTCTTACTGTCGATCGTGTAGGAAAAGTTTGTGCTTGAAGAGCAGGCATTGAAGCACAAAATTATTCCTCATGTGACTTACAATGTACTGATAGCTAATTGTAGTGCAGCCAGTTGTTTGTGGTGAAGTCATGTAGTTATTTAACCTGACAGTGAGTGCAAATAGTTACTGTAAAACTTGCATGCTACTGTAGTCCGTCCTGTAGATGATTGGACTGAGACATCAGTGTAGACAGTGTTCATCGGATCTTAAACATTTTGATGAGGTAATTATTTAAAGTGAGACCGATTTCACAAGATGATTCTCATTTCCGTTAGTGGCGGGTGTATATGGTACCTGAATTGTGGTTACAGATAAGGAATATCAGTGAAAGGCATAGTCCATCTAAAAGGAGTGTTAGGTTTGATGAGATTTAGGCATATTTACTCGGCCATTTGTCATACAAAGAGTATGTTGGTGTATTGCATCACTTAAGTGTTAATGGCACAGAATAATTTGTCTCAGCAATGCTGGAGATATTGTCTCTCATGACTTGAAGGGAAAAGGTTGTATTGACTTGGATGATTCTCTAGTATGGTTGGAAGCTTCAGTTCTTCCCTCAAGTTGATTCTTGTGCATCTTGAGGCACTAAGAATTACCCTCGTGGCTTCATTCTGTGTTTCTTCCAGTTTGTTGCAAACAGAAGCAGGGAAGATAAATTGCATGACATGATAATAAAGGATAAAACACATGTTGACTAGCATATTTAACATTGATACCAATATTCTTACCAGAAAGCATTTTCAGTGATTTATCTTTTAACCTGCGATGTAGGTCGTTCACAATGTCACTGTTGATACCTTCTCTAAGGTATTTGTGATGCCCACATATTTCTGTTTTGGTTGTTGACTTTGAAAGCTAGAGACATTAGTTCATTTCTGGGGGAGAGCGATGAATGAAATAATAGGTAAGACCGAATTCATTGCTTTTAGCAGCGAGTGAATAGAGTAGAGCTTGCAGTCAAGTTTGGGTATTTAAAACAATGCAAATGCCCTAGACAAAACAGATGACAGCTTCATCAGCTGGTATGGGTATGTTTTTGTGCTTTAGGGCCTTGAACAATGTTGGGCTAAGCACTCCTCCTTGGGATGTACTCAACTTATTGGGTTCAGACTGTGTAATTTTTTATCCCCCATGAGAGAACTGAAGCAGTTTTGATAAGCTGGTATCCCTTGAGCTGTCAAGTCTAACATTATCTCAGAGGTTAATTGTTCGATGATTATTTCCTGTGCTGTATCAAAAGCAGTTTGGATGTCAACAGATGCCGCCTGAGAGCATGGTCCTTGTCTAATAAAATATTCAGCAAAGCAAGACTTAGTGCGTCTTCCAGGAAGGAAATTATACAGGTAAGGAGCAAAGTTGGCGTCTATTTGAAGCATTAACCTGTCGAGAATAATTATCTCAAGAACTTTACACTTACAGGATGACAGAGGTGGGTCTGAAGGCACAAAGAAATTGATGTGATGTATCGATGAGAAAATTAGGAACTTGTGAGTAGGGCTTGAACCTCCGCTCTGGGTACTCCCAAGCATTCAGGTTGCCATTCTTTTGACCATTTCGTGATGGTTGTCAAAGGCATTTGCTTGGACTTACCTAGAGTATAGATAAGACTTTCTCACGGCTACTTTTCCCATCTAACTAATAAAAAACTAAATTTTTGGACATGTAAGATGTTGCAAGATAAAATTGAATGGCGAGAATAAGCGGTGAACGAAGTGAAAATAAAAGTTTCATAGTATTTTCCAAATGTTTCGTACATAAGTTAGTGTAGCTATGGTTTTTAATTGCAATTTTCATCGCAAAATGCTTGGGAATGAGGGGGAAGTGGGAAATTCGAGGAGAATTCCAAATGGATTGAAATAGATTCGTACAGAACAAAATTTCGTACACTGTAATTAAGGATTAGCAAGCATTAGACTTAAATTTCTGGAGGAGAAACGTTTAGGGAAGTTTCAAATTGGTTGTCAGTTTCAGTGAAGCAAATAAAGATTTAGGAAGAGCATTTTTCAGGGTTACTTAAAGGAACTTTTCAAATTGATTCTGTGAAGCCATTAAGGTTTACAGCGAGTAGATACGCATTTCAAGGTTATTACAAGCATGAACTAACGTTTAGGGAGTGTGAAATAAAATAGCCGTTAGCAATGAATTCTTTATCCTACAAGTACAAAACCCAGTCAAGGATATCAACCCTTCCATTCATCAGCTGATAAATACCCCCCCCCCCCATACCCCACCACCTCTCACTACGTATTTAACGGGTAAATAATGTCGATGCATCACTAACTATCCTTACCTAACATAAATATTCTTATTGTTTGTACAAGGTGAATTAGGGGTGATATTAACACCAGTATCCCACCATTCCTTCCCCTCATTCCATCCCAGGTCCTTATCCTGACCCCTTCACACTGCTAAATAGTCCAGTGGCGTGGCCCTTCCTCCTCTTAGTTCCCTTACTAAAGTGACCCCCGTTAACACACCATTCCCCCACAGCGATCCATCGTCCATTTAATCCAGCATTCGTCTAACTGTTCATGACGTTACCCACCGCCTACCATCTCCTCCGTATAACGGTGACCCAAAGTGCTAGCACCTTTATTTTTTTTAATTAGCGTCGAGAATCATACATTAACGATCCAACCCAACCCAACCTGCAGGGTTGCGTTGGATCGTTAATCCAGCCTAACTTAACTGTGACGTGTTCGTCATCTAGTGTATTAAGCATCATGCAGTATGCTGCATATTCTAATAGTTTAAGAAAAAGGTTATTCAGAAAACATCGTTTTATTTACAAACGTTGATACCGAGTATTGAGGATAATAGTGTCAATTATACCGAGTGTTAAATCATAATACTACACTGACGTAGAAACGAACTCTAGAATTTGAGGATTAATATTAAAATGAGTGTTTGAACTCGCATCCCCCTCCCCATCCGGCCCGTTGGCGCCGTGAGGGGGGCTTGGTGGACGGCTGCTGGAGTGTGATGCTCCGAGGGGCAGTCCTCTGTCCTTTTCTGGCCTTGCACTCCTGCTGCTGTCTTCTGTAATTGTGCCGGATCGCTTTTCCTTTTCCTTATGTTTCGTTTTTCTCCCCCCTCTTCTCCTATCTGCTTGTCGTTTCCTGCCGACCTTTTACTTGTTTTGGATTATTTCTTTAGACTACTTCTGTTTTGACGCCCGGGTGCTTGAGGAGGCATACTCTTGCACCCGTGGAACTGTAGCACCCAACGTCTCGAGCGAGGGGGAACCTTTTATTGTCAATCCCCCTTTTGTCGCTGAACCCGATCTCGACGGACTAACGGTTCTTAAGGTGGCGTTTGTGGGGCGTGTACTCAAGACGCACCCCTAGGGGGCCCCGGCATGATCGGCGATAGCTTCATGTTGGGTGTCCTGCCTCTAATTGTGGCTCCATGGTGGGTATGGGGCACATTCGTGGATGAATTTCTTTCTCTTCGTCTCTGTCATTGAATGTTTCCGTTGTACCCTCTCAGGCTCGTGGGGTGGGCGACCAAGCCCCCGAGTCGGCCTGTATTGGAAGACCAGGCTCTGTAGCTCCCGCTGCATTGGGCCCCGACCTTGCTCCTCCTTTGACCGTCTTGACTTCTTCCCCCAGCTCCCCTCCCTCCTCTGTGGTTGGGTCGAGCCTCCAGCCCCCGGTGGTGACCACTTCGTCCCCTGGTGCGGCAAGTCTCTCGTTGTGACTACTGCGCCTTTTGACCACTCTCTAGGGGTTCTCAACGCCGTTCGCGTCCCAGCCGCAGTCGCTCGATTCCTTCCCGTGCTGATGCGTATCAGGCCTTGTTTGGTCCTGCTTCATGGGCCAAATTTTTGATCTCCTCCCTCTTGATTCTGCGCCTCCTGACGATTTCTCCCTACATCGGCATCTTGTAGATTCCGTGGATGCGTCTGTTACTTTCAACCCCACTCGTCTCGGTACACGTGTCGGTGCTGCTCCTTCTCAGGATGCAGCTTCCCGCTTGGCTGCCTTATCTTGCCTTGGCGAGATCCCTGTTCGGGTCTCCAAGAACGTTCAGATGAATGCCAGTGTTGGCACTATTCTCCTCCCACCCCATGTTGCCACCGGTGTTCGGAATCTGCAGGATTGCCACGATGATATTCGGCATATCCTTGATGCCCAGGGCCATTCTGTCCTCCAGGTTGACTCGTTTACTCATCCCCCTCGTGGTCGTCGCCGTCAACCCCTTCGCGTTGTGAAGACCACCTTTGATGGTAGGACCTTTCCATCATCTGTCATTCTTCCTGGTGCTAGGTGCTCTGTCCAGGAGTATATTCCTTCTCCTTGACTTTGTAACAAGTGCTGGAGGTTTGGGCATGGTGCCCTCCGCTGCTCTGGGACTGTCTCTCTGTCCTTTGTGTGGGGGTGAAGGTCACTAAGTCGGAGTGCACTTCTCCCCAAGCTCGCTGCCTCAACTGCGGTGAGGCCCATCCTACCTTCTCCCTTGCCTGTGTGCATTACAAGCTTGAGGCAGCCGTCCTCAACCTGAAGCACCGGGAGCGTTTATCTTTTCCTGAGGAGAGGCGCCAGGTTCGCCGGCTCCCGCCTTATACTAACATCTCTTATGCTCGCGTGTTGCGCTCTTCCTCTCCTCGTCCTTCCCTCCTTCCTCAGACTCGCAACCGTTTCCGGGCCTTGGACCCTGATGCGCCCACTGCCCCCTCCTCTGTCCCTTTGTGTTCTGTCCCGAGGGGTCCCCCTCCTGGTCCTCTGTCTGGGGTTCCCCTTCTTTCTACCCAGTCTGTCGATCATGTCTCCTGTGTCTTCTTCCTCGTCCCCCTCCGATCCTCCTTCCCCTCCGATCCTCCTTCCTGTCCTCTTCCTCCATCTATCGGCTCTCCCCGCCGCCTGTCGGTGCAGGCGGATGTCCATCGGTCTCCTAACGGCCGTCGTGTGTGCTCTCGTTCAGCTTCTCCTGTTGAGACACTGGAATCCGTTGCCCGGTACGTAGTTGCTGGGACACCAGTCTCTTTAAGTCAGAAGCGTAAGCCTGGCTCGTCTCCTTCCTCCTCCCCGGCAGGTAAGAAGGCTTCGCTTTCTTCCTCAGCTCCTACTTCTGGCTCTGTTGCTCCTTCCCCTCCCGTTTCAGTGATTGCGCCCCCTGTTCCTGCTATGGAGGTTTCTTTGGCCCCCGCTTCCCTTTCGGTTGCTGCTCTTGCTGGGGTGCGCTCCCCTCTTTCTACTCCCCCTCTTCCTGCTGCTGTCCTTGACTGCTCCTCTCCGTTGTCTCCTCCTCTTCCTCCTCCGGACCCCGCCCACCCACCTCTGATCTGTTCTCCCGTTTCCTTCCCTCCGTCTTTGCTCAGTTTACCCATGCCCCCTAACCCTGACTTTGCTAACCCTGATCCCTACCCTGATATTCTTTAACGTGCTCTGTTGCTTTTTCGCCTTGGTTTCTTCCTTGTTTTCTGGTTTTGTCCTTTCTCTTCTCGTCGTTGTCCATTCTTCAATGGAACGTTCGAGGTTATTATGCCAATTTCCTCGAACTCCAACTTCTGATTTCGCGGTTTTCGCCCCTTTGTGTCTGTCTCCAGGAGCCAATGCTTGGTGCTCGTCCTGGTCGTTTTCGTGGCGATTCCTCTCTCTCCCCCCCCCCAGCCATTGCTGGGGCTTCTAATTCTTCTGCTCTCTTGATACGTGCTGATGGTCCCTTTGTTCCTTTACATTTTCCTTCGCCTCTCCATTGTTCTGCTGCTCGTATCTTTGTGGGGAAATGGTACACAGTTTGTTCCATTTATCTCCCCCCGAGTGTCCCGCTCTCTCTAACTGATTTGAAACACCTCCTAGACTCCTTGCCGGAGCCTGTGCTCCTGCTGGGTGACTTCAATTGTCGTCATTCCCTTTGGGGTGACGTTCTGACGAATACCCGGGGTCGCCTCCTTGAGCCGTTTCTCCTCTCTTCTTCCCTGTCTCTTCTGAATTCTGGTGAGCCCACTCATTTGGACTCTCGGACTCGCACCCTTTCTTGTCTTGATCTTTCTCTCTGCTCTTCTTCTCTTTACTTAGATTTCACGTGGCAGGTTCTTGATGACCTCCATGGAAGTGATCATTTCCCCATCCTTGTTTCCTTTTTCTCTTTTCGCCCTTCCCTGTCTTTCCCTAGGTGGCAGTTTGCTAAGGCAGACTGGACCCTATTTACCCTCAGTGCTGCTCTCTCTGACATCTCCCTTCTGCCTCTCTCTCGCGCTCTCCTCCTTTTTCATGACACTGTCTTCAATGCTGCCCTCCGCTCTATTCCTCGCTCTTCCTCTCGGGGTCCACGGAAGTGCGTTCCCTGGTGGAATGCGGACTGTGCTCGGGCTGTCCGCTGTAAGCGTGCAGCCTGGAAGAGGCACCGCCGTAGGCAGACGACCGATTCTTTTCTTTTCTTTTGGAAAGCGAGTGCGGTGGCCCGTAGGGCCATCCGTACGGCTGAACGTGAATGTTGGGCATCTTATGTCTCAACAATTACGTCCGAAACCCCTCTGGCCCAAATCTGGAAGCGTATCCGCAAGATAGCGGGTAAGTTCGTTCCCGATGTTTCACCGGTCCTTCACCTCCATGATACTCTTGTGGCGGACCCGTTGCAGGTCGCTTCCGAACTGGGTTCCCACTTTTCTTCTGTTAGCTCTGGTCTTCATCTTCCCCAATCTTTCCTTCTTCGTAAACCTGTCCTTGAGTCTCGTCCTTTAGATTTCTGCTCTCATCTTCAGCTTCCCTATAATGATCCCTTCTCTCTCTCTGAACTTCGTTCTGCCCTGGCCCTCTGCGGTTCTACGGCGGCGGGCTCCGATGGTATTCATTATGAGATGCTTCGCCATCTCCCTCCGAGCACGTCTCAGTATTTACTGAGTCTGTATAATCGGATCTGGGAGTCGTCGTCAGTCCCTGAGGACTGGCTCGATGCCGTTGTCCTCCCTGTTCGCAAACCGGGGTCTCTGGGTACTTCCCCTAAGGACTTTCGCCCTATTGCTCTCACAAGTTGTGTCTGCAAACTCTTTGAACGTATGGTTAACGTTCGTCTGATGTGGTTCCTGGAACACCATCACCTCCTCTCCCCTTCCCAATTTGGTTTCCGCAAGTGCCGCAGCACGACAGATGTCCTGGTGAACTTGGAGGTCTATATTCGTAATGCTTTTGCTGCGAAGACCTCCGTTGTTGCCGTCCTTTTTGACCTGGAAAAGGCTTACGACTCCACTTGGCGTTATCATATCCTATCTCAACTTCATTCTTTTGGCCTTCGTGGTCATCTCCCTCTTTCTCCGCAGCTTCCTCTCTCGTCGTTCCTTTCGGGTGCGCCTTGGTACCGCTCTCTCTCCCTCTTTTCAGCAATACGAAGGTGTGCCCCAGGGTAGTGTTCTGAGCACTACTCTTTTTCTGGTTGCCCTCAATGGTCTTCTGTCCTCTCTTCCTTCTGGTGTCTTCTCCGCTCTCTATGTCGATGATATAGAGAGACAAAGGGTAAGCCCTTTGTTGTCAGGGTGATGATTCGCCTCGCCTTCAACGCCGGCTTCAACTTGCAATTGATGCCGTGTCGTCTTGGGCCACAGATCATGGCTTCAAGTTCTCTACTTCTAAGACTTGTGCCATGACTTTTACGCGGAAACGGGTTGTTCTTCGTCCCTCTGTCACTTTATGGTCATCCCCTTGAATACAAAGATTCCGCGAAGCTTTTGGGGTTATTCCTTGACACTCGTTTGTCTTGGTCTCCCCATATCTCTTACCTCCGTGTTGAGTGCTCTAAGGCCCTTACCCTCCTTCGGGTCTTGTCCCATACTTCTTGGGGGGGCAGATAGGCGCACTCTCCTTGCTTTACATTCCTCTCTCGTCCTGTCTAAGCTCCATTATGGTTGCCCTGCTTACTCGTCTGCTTCTCCTCCTACTCTTCGCAGTCTTGATGCTTTGCACCATACTGGGTTGCGCCTCAGTTCTGGTGCCTTTCATTCGACTCCCATCCCTAGCTTGTATGTTGACACTGGCTTCCTGTCTCTCCAGGACCGCCGTGATCGCTACTGTCTTCGCTATCTTGCGCGGTCCTTGCAACATCCTTCCTCTCGCCTCTGTCATGCTTTAACTTTTACCCCTCCTGCGGTTCCTGTTCTTCACCACCTCCCTCTTTGTCCGGTTATCTCGTCTACAGGATTCTCTTTCCGTTCGTATTTCTGATGTTTCTCCTCGTGTTGTTCCTTCTTTGCCCCCGTGGAGGGTCCCTCTTCCGCGGTTTTGTACATCCTTGACCAGTATCACTAAAGCTTTTACCCCTCCTACGGTTCTAAAACGCCTTTTCCTCGAGCACTTTTCTTCTCACTCCCGCTCCGTTTCTGTCTTCACCGATGGGTCTAAGTCAGCGGACGGTGTTGGCTACTCTGTTGTTTTTCCTGATCGCACTTATATGTGTCGCTTGCCTCCGGAGACTAGCATCTTTACAGCGGAATTTTATGCTATTCTCTCTGCTCTTCGTCTCCTGCTTTCTCGTTGTCAGTCTTCCTTTGTAGTTGTTGACTCTCGTAGTGCCCTCATGGCTCTCGGGTCCTTTAATCCGGTTCATCCAGTAGTTGTCGAGATCCAGCATTGGCTGTTTCTCGTTCACAGTAAATTTAAGTCGGTCGAGTTTTGTTGGGTTCCCAGCCATATTGGTGTGTCTTTAAATGAGCGTGCGGATGCTGCCGCCAAGGAAGCTGTCCGCTCTTGTCCCATCTCTCGTAAAGGCATTCCGTATTCCGACTTTTACCCGGTTATCCATCCCTCAGTCCTTACCCGTTGGCAGGCTTCTTGGTTGTCTGTTACTGGTAACAAGCTACGTACTCTTAAATGTTGTTTCCTCATGGCCGTCCTCCTTCCACCGTAACCGGAGGTGGGAAACAGCTCTGGCGAGCTTGCGTATTGGCCATACTCGCTTAACCCATGATCACTTGATGGAGCGCCGCCCTGCCCATTATTGTCCTAGTTGCATTGTCCCTCTTACGGTCGTGCATGTCCTTCTTGAATGTCCTGACTTCCAGGACGAGCGTGTGTCTTGCTTTCCGACCGCCCCTCGCGGTCACCTGTCCCTCGATAGAATTCTTGGTGACTCGGATACTTTTGATATCGTTCGCCTTATGCGTTTTTGTTCTCGTATTGGCATCCTTGGTGATATTTACCGCCTTCTGATTATTCCGCACATTTGCTGGTGCTACGTAGCTTTCCCGGTTTGGTGCCTTCTTTTGATAACTACTTACTTGCATCACCTGCACAAACGTGATAGATTTTAATAAAGGCCAACTGGAATATATTCCATGATGAACTTGAAAAATGGTATGTTAAATACATGCCACCTGGGAATTTGAACATACATGAGACGAATCCCCAGGAATTGCGGCTGCTGCAACAGAACTATTCCAATCATAGTGGAATAGCAAAACTATTCCAATTCCAGGTGGAAACGAAACGAAAGAACTATTGGTTCTGGAGTAAAGAAGTTAAGGAACAAAACCCAAAACATCTTCAAAAACATCTCGAGAGAAACCCCACACCAGAAGGAAGAACTCTTAAGAGCAGTGATATCTGAAGCAATATGAGTTTCTAGAGAAGTAAAGGAGGCAAGATGGTTTGAGTGGTGGCACTCTAAATGAACATAGTAGTTTTGGCTAGATATGGGGGATAGAATAAAATCATGCAGCCCATCCTCATTAGCAAAGGTACATTCCATTCACCCTCCAAACCCCCTTTTTACGAATGAAAAACTTTTTCCATAAGATTGTCAACTGATGACGTCCGGACACTTCCTGGACAAGTGCTTTGCTGACGGCTATTGTTCGAACCACCACGCTGTAAATACTTCACCCACATACAACATATACAAATATTCTCCAACAGGACCTAAACATTTAACTTAAGCAATACTTAAATATGCTAATATATATTACTTTATATATAAGAAATTTTCCTTTTTTAATGAACAGAATGGTAAAATTTGTGAATGCATCATTGGGGGTCGACGACTCGGTGGAATGGACTTGGTCTGGGAACGGGTTGAAACACGTGGGTTCAACCAACTCGACCACAAGCATGTATTCAACCATTGCATTAGGTTGTGACTTGCTGTCCAATTGAAAGACTTTTTACTACCATTACGTCTGAAACTCCTCTGCCTCGGATTTGGAAGTGCCCACAAGTTATCGGGCAAGTTCGTTCACGATGTCTCGCCGGTCCTTCACCTTCATGATTGTCTTGTGGCGGACCCGTTGCAGGTCGCGATCGAACTGGCTTCCCAATTTTCTTCTGTTAGCTCTGGTTCTCATCTTCCTCAATTTTTCCTTCTTCGTAAACCTGTCTTTGAGTCTCGTCCTTTAGATTTCTGCACTCATCTCAGACTTCCCTTATAACGATTCCTTTTCTCTCTGAACTTCAGTCTGCCCTGGCCCTCTGCGGTTCTACGGAAGCGGACTCTGATGGCATTCATTGAGATGCTTCGCCATCTCCCTCCGTGCACGTCTCGGTATTTACTAAGTCTGTATAATCGGGTCTGGGTGGAGTCGTCAGTTCCTGAGGACTTGCTCGATGACGTTGCCCTCCCTGTTCGGAAACCAGGGTCTCTGGGGACATCCCCTAAGGACTTTTGCACTATTGCCCTCACGAGTTGTCTGCAAACTCTTTGAACGTATGGTTAACGTTCGTCTAATGTAGTTCTTAGAACACTATCGCTACCTCCCCTTCTTAACTTGGTTTTCGCAAATGCCGCAGCACAACAGATGTCCTGGTGAAATTCGAGCTCTATATTCGTACTGGTTTTGCTGCGAAGACCTCCGTTGTTGCCGTCCTTTTTGACCTGGAAAAGGCTTACGACACCACTGCCAGGTCATATTCTGTGCCAACTTCATTCTTTTGGCCTTTGTGGTAATCTCACCCTTTCTCTAAAGTTTCCTCTCTCGTCGTTCTTTTCGGGTGAGACTTGGTACCACACACTCTGCTTCTTTTCAGCAATACGAGGGTGTGCCCTAAAATAGTATTCAAAGCACTACCCTTTTTCTGGTAGCCTTCAATAGTCTTCTTAAATCTTCCTTCTGGCGTCTTCTCCGCGCTCTGTCGACGATCTTAACACTTGCTGTTAGGGTGATGATTTACCTCTCCTTCAACGGCGGCTTTAACTTGAGATTGATGACGTGTCGTCTTGGGCCACCGATTATGGCTTCAGGTTCTCTACGTCTAAGACTTGTGCTATGACCTTTACTCGGAAGCGTGTCGTTCTTGGTCCTTCTTTGTCGCTTTATGGTCACCCCCTTGTGTACAAGGATTTCGCTAAGCTTTTGGAGTTAATTTTAACACTCGTTTGTCTTGGTCGCCCAATCACTCGCCTCACAGTTTAATGCTCTAAGGCCCTTACCCTCCTTCAGGTATTGTCTCATACTTCTTGGGGAGCAGATAGGCGCACTCTCCTCCCTTTACATTCCTCTCTCGTCCTGTCTACTCGAATATGGTTGCCCTGCTTGCTTGTCTGTCTTCTGCTCTTCGCCGTCTTGATGCTATGTACCATACTGGGCTGCGCCTCGGCTCTGGTGCCTTTCGTTTGACTCCCATCCTCAGCTTGTATGTTGACACTGGCTCCTCTTTCTCCAGGACCGACGTGATAGCTACTGTCTTCGCTATCTTGCACGGTCGTTGCAACAGCCTTCCTCTCGCTTGTCGTGCTTTAACTTTTACCTCTCCTGCGGTTCCTATTCCTCTTCACCACATCCCTCTTTCTGTCCGTTTCTTGCTTACGGGATTCTCTTTCAGTTCGTTTTTCTAATATTTCTCCTCGTGTTGTTCCTTCCTTGCCCCCGTGGAGAGTCCCCCTTCCGAAGCTTTGTTCATCCTTAACTTGCATCACCATAGCTTTTACCCCTCCTACGATTCTGAAATGCCTTTTCCTCGAGCACTTTTCTTCGCACTCCTGCTCCATTTCCATCTTTCCCGATGGATCTAAGTCTTTGGACGGTGTGGGCTACTATTGTTTTTCCTGACAACTTACAAGCGTCGCCTTCCTCATGAGACTAGCATTTTCACAGCGGAACTTTATGCTATTCTCAATGCTCTGTCTCTTGCTTTCTCGTTTACAATTTTTCCTTTGTGTACTCAGTGTACTCATGGCTCTCGGTCCCTTTAATCCGGTCCATCCGGTTGTTGTTGAGATTCAGAATTGGCTGTTTCTTATTTCCAGTAAATTTAAGTTGGTTGAGTTTTGCTGGGTCCCCGGCCATATTGGTCTCTTTAAATGAGCGTCTGGATGCTGCCGCCGCTAAGGAAGCTGTCCGCTCTTGTCCCATCTCCCGTAAAGGTAATTCCCTATTCCCACTTTTACAGTTATTCATTCCTTCATTCTTACCCATTGGCAGGATTGTTGGTCTTCTGTTACTGGTAACAAACTGCGTACTCTTATTAGTGTCTCATGGCCGTCCTCCTACCACCGTAACTGGCGAGGGAAAACGGCTCTGGTGAGGTTGTGTATTGGCCATACACGATTAATTCACGGTCTCTTAATGGAGCGCCGCCCTGCTCCTTATTGTCCAAATTGCATTGTCCCTCTTACAGTTGTGCATATCCTTGTTGAATGTCCTGACTTCCGGGACGAGCGCGTCTTGTTTTCCGACCACCCTTCGCTGTCGCTTGTCCCTCGATAGAATTCTTGGTGGATCAGATACTTTTGATATCGTTTGCCCTATGCGTTTCTTTTCTCGTATTGGCATCCTTGGTGATATTCAGCGCCCTCTGATAATTCCACACATTTGATGGTGCTACATAGCCTTCCCGGTTTGGTGCTTTCTTTTGATAATTACTTATGTTTAATTCAGTTCTTCCCACATCGTCATATATCCACCCTACAAATGTGTTCCGGGTAGATGGAACTCTTTATCCTGGGAAGGCAGCTCATTAGGGAAAAAAACTGATTCTAAACCTCCGCTGTCTTGCAGCCATAACCCAATTTTAATAAAAGGCTTCTGGAGTCAACCTCGAGGAAAAAATCTGGAGTTTGAGCCCCTTAGGCAGTTCGTTGTCGATTTCGACCTCGCTCTGGCAGCTCCTACGACAGTGCTGGAACCGTGTGTATTTGCATGTGCATTTCCATTAGATAATTTCAGCAACGTGGAGCCCCCCTCTACGTTGCTGAAATTATCCAATGGAAATTTGTCCGCTCTTGCCTCCCATGCAGCGGGGGAGACCCGCTGCATGGGAGGCAGTTTCTCCATATCGACCTAACCAGAGTGCAACTCCATAGTCTTCAGAGACTGAAGGATGCCTACCTACTACTACTACTACTACTACTACTACTACTACTACAAATGTATTAGGCGGCCGAGTGTGTGTACACGTTTGAGGGAAAGTGCGAGTGGCTCGATTTTTTATAAAGTACAGCTTTGAGGAATTTGCAAGGGAAGGTCTAGGACTAGACCTCAAGGGAATGGCCTAGTACCCTAAATTTGGCCCCTGTGGTAGATATAGGGGAGTAAGTTGCCGCCTAGAGTGGTGACACTGGCATCCTCAAGATGCAATGAGACTTGATTGGTTACTGCTCTGCATCTTACTCTAATCAATAGGTGACCCGAGATTTTTATGGGCGAACCGAGCTACGAGACAGCTTATAGGCCCTGCCGATGTCAGTTTCTTCAGATCTAGACGAGGATGGAAGTACGTGCGAGTGCTCCAAGATTTATGCAGGATTCACTTTCGTATTGTAAAGTTGAGCTTCAACTTTACAATAATAGACCTCAGCTTTTAAGTGAGGGGCAGCCGATGACATTTTGAAGAGGTAAATACGATGGAAGAGGCTGTGCAGTTATGACTGATGCAGGAGGGCCTAGTGAGGGTCGCTCCACAGCTCAGTGAAATGAACAAGGACATGAGCCCCCGAAGCCCAAGAGTAGCTGTGAACAGCGTAAAGTCACCCTCCAGGTCCTGAACACAGTCCCGACGTAGTGAGGAAGTCGGCAACTGGTGACACTTATCACAGAAGGTCAGAAAAGTGCAGTGATAGGAAACTATTGATTAGCAAAGGCAGTATTGATAAATGTTGGTCAAAGAGTAGCAGTGATAGTGTGGCTCTTGGCACTAGTGTAGCGTTTTAGTGTGAAGCCACTTACCAACAGCTACAAGGGGGAAGTGAGTTGGCTAGTAGAGCGACGATCCTTAGCAGGAGCCTAGCACAACAACAGGGTTCGGGAAGGGCCCCGGGAATGTGAACTGCGACATCTACGAAGCCCAGTAGTGGAGGGTTCAGCTGTGAGGAAACTAGAATGAGGTTACCACTGAGGATACCGGAAATTGGAGTGGTTTGAAGGGTGCACCCAACATCGGAGAACAATAGGTGAAGTGACGCCGGGCCAGAAGCGCGTCACTTCAGGTGATAGTCAGCTGTTAATGCCTCGCCCTCCCCCCTCCCATTTCTCATTAGGGAACAAAAAGGATTTATGCTCTAATAATTTGTAATGATGTCGTTTGATTTACCATATTAGTGTGCTATATGAAAGCACACTTTATCACACTTGTGACGGGAAAGTGTTGGAGTGTAGATGTTCAGCAGTCCTCCAATGGCTGGTGTCAATGCCTAGTCACACTTACAAAAAAAAAAGATAGACTGCTTGCCTGTTGTAAAGTAAGGGAAGGCATGCAAAACACACAGTATGAACAATGAAACTTTAATATAGAAAGACAAAGACATTATAAACAAAGACAATCCCTTGGCAATGTACAGTGCAAATGAACAAGTCAAAAACAATAGAACATAAATGAATAATAGGGATAAAGTTACTCTACAATAATATAAAGTTAAAGGTGAAAAATAATTGGGTGCTGAGAATATAGCGCTAGCTGCGAGACATCCACCTGATACAGCATATATCAGTTAGTTGTTCACTGCGTGAGAGCACAAGGATAGTCTGACGTCAATGGCTGGATCAAGCCCAGACATCGACTCGGGTAGAGGGCACTGAGGTGCAGTGTGCAGGTGTGCAGTCGGCGAGTCACCAATCAGGAGCAGGCAGGCTGGGAAGGGTAGTTGGCTGGTTGATGACGAGCCGGCATGGAGGGAGTGGAGTAGGGGGGGGGGGTGAGTCTTGGGTATGTTTTGCCTCCTGGTCCAAACATTTTGTGCTACTGGTAGACGTATCTTGAAGGTAGCATCTTATTCTTGTATATTATACGTAACTTCATGTAGAGAAGAGCAGGCTCAATCTCTCTTGAAAGAGATTATCGTCACAACTTTCCCCCGAAGCCTGCACTTACGGGTGAAGTTACGTCTTCAGGTGGTAGAATGGTAGTTGGAGCTGTCTCTACCTCATAAACTCTGGAGGGCGTCTGCTATGATGTCAGAACCTTTGATGTAGAAGATCTCCAGGTGGAAATTCTGCAGATATAAAGCCCATCGTAGAAGCCGTTGATTGTTGAATTGGGCTTGCTGCAGGAAGCGTAGGGGATTGTGGTCCGAGTAAATGGTGGTAGACCGAGCAGCATTTTGAATCATACCTGCAAGGTGCAGGTTCAGGTCGATGGAGAGTAGCTCCTTTTCGATCGTGCTGTAATTCTTCTGGTGTGGTTTTATCTTGTAGCTGTAGTAGCAAACAGGTAGAACATCCTCGTCTCGTTGTTGCATCAGGACGCCCCCGATGCCGGTACCACTGGCGTCGACACGGAGGATGAAAGGCTTCGTGATGTCTGGCGAGGCGAGAATAGGATTAGAACAGAGCAGGAATTTAAGTTCAAAAGCAATGGTCTGCTGAATGGTCCAATTATACCGTTGCTTGGGGCTGGTTAAAGTGATCAAAGGTTTCGCCACCGTACTAAAGTTCTTCACAAACCTACGGTAGTAGGAGGCAAGACCAAGGAAGCGCAGGAGCTGCTTCCTGGTGGTAGGCTGTGGGTAATGCTGGATGGCTTGGGTATGTATGTTTAACGGAGTTATGCTGCCACTCCCTATCTCATGACGAATATAACACACTTTACTTTTGGCAAAGGTGGACTTGCCCAAGTTGATGGTGAGGCCGGCTGTCAGGATCTTGGCAAACAATCGTTGCAGCTGGAGCAGATGTTCGCTCCAGGTGTTGGTTGCCACAACGATGTCATCCAAGTAGGCGTAGGTGTTATCTAAGCCCTGGATGACGCGATTGACAGCTCGCTGGAAGGTGGCCGGGGCATTACATAGTCCAAATGGAAGGCGTTCGTATCTGTAAAGGCCAAAGGGAGTGGTAAAGGCAGATATTTCCTTAGCTCGCTCTGTCAAACATACATGGTAGTATCCCTTGAGTAAGTCTAACTTTAATAGATACCGAGCATTACCAATGGCGTCAAGGATATCAATGGATAAGCATCCTTGATAGTCACAAGATTCAATTTCCGGTAATCAGTACAGAACCTCTCTTTACCTTGCGGTTTCGGCACAAAGATGCAGGGTGAGGCCCATGGGGACTCACAAAGGGTGGCCAGCCCATGATCCAGGAGGTACTGTACCTCAGCATGCATGACTTCCTTTTTGGTCGGGCTGATTCTGTAGAAAGGTTGACGAATCGGCCGGGTGTCAGGGAGTAGCTGGATGTCGTGCTGAACCACATTACACTCCTGTGGATCATCGCTGAACAACTTCTGATGTTCCTTGAAGATTCTGATGAGAGGAGCATTATTACTGTCCTGCAAATAGGTATGAAGATCATTAAGGATTTCAGTCTTACTTGTCTTATTAACGCACCGACTCAGTGTTAGTGCTTTCGGGAGGAGAAGCAGGGAAGGTCTCACTGTGGAGGTATGGACCTTTAAAGGTGGATAATGATACCACACAGTAGGGGGAGTAACTTGATACTGCTTCAGGAGGTTGACGTGGCACAACTGGGTCTTCCGCCGCCTATCTGGAGTCTCAAGAACGTAGTTGTGATTGTTTCTGCACTCCTTGATGCGGTAAGGTCCTGAAAACCTGTTTTGCAATGGAGAACCTGGGATAGGAAAATATGCCAACACGAAGTCTCCTGGTTTAAATTTCCTTAGTTTGCTGCGTTGGTCAAAATTAGTCTTCATCCTCTCCTGAGCTTTCAATAGATTGTCATTAGCAAATTTACGTACTCTCTCTAGAATGTGTTTTAAGTTTTGAAGAAACTGGGGCACATTTTGAGGGTCACTGAAGGTGGCATTACGTAGAGAGTCTTTGAAAGCTTTGAGAGGAGTACGGCACTTACGTCTGCAGAGCATCTCATAAGGGGATACTCCTACAGACTCATTGGGGAGACTTCTGAAAATGCACATAATGAGGTCAAGTTGTCTATCCCAGTCCTTCAAGGTTTCATTGCGAAATTTCTTTAGGAGTGCTTTAATAGTCTGATGATTACGTTCAAGAGAACCCTGTGAAGCAGGATGATAGGGGCTGGACAGTACCTGTGTGATGTTGAACTCTTCCAGTGTCTTTCTTGAAGAGATCACTGGTGAAGTTGGTGCCACAGTCACTTTGAACCTCTCTTGGAAATCCATACTGGGTGAAGATCTTCAATAGCTGTTTCACCACAGTAGCAGCCATAATGTTCTTTACTGGAACTGCTATGGGGAATCTCGTGGTAGGACACAAGATAGTTAGTATATAGGCGTTGCCAGAACTGGTCCGGGGTAAAGGACCAACACAGTCTATGATGAGTGTGGAAAGGTTCCGCAGGCACCTGAATAGGAGTCAATGGGGCCTTGGGAAGAGAGATGTTAGGTTTACCTGCCACCTGACATGTATGACACTGTTGCACGTACTTTTTGACATCCTTAACCATACCTGGCCAGTAGTAGTCTTGTCTGATTCCTTGGTAGGTTTTGTTAAAACCATAGTGAGAGAGCGCCGTGGGCCAGGTGTAGAATATCGGGCCATAGGCTGGTGGGAACCACTAGTTGTTCGACATTTGCCCAATCGTCGTCCTCCTTCAGCTTACTGGGTCTGTACCTGCGGTAGAGCAACTGATTCTCTAGGAAGAACCCAGCAATACTGTCAGGTTGAGTCTCAGCCTGGAAGAATAATGGTGTTAATGATTGATCTTCCCTCTGTAACTTATGGAACTCCAAACTAATAAGATTCGGTGGTAGATTCTGAGGGTCTTGAGGGACAGCGGTAGCAGTACAGTCACCTGGTTGCGGGCGTGCAGCTTGTGCATGGGTGGTCACCAAAACCGGAGGAGAAACTCCAACACTTTCTTGGACCTCTGCTGAAACATACTCAAAGATGTGATTGTCCACTACAGAGTTACACACCTGGGGTTTGTCCATGATGATCAGGTTGGTCGGTTGCAGATCTTCTGCCAAGTCGTTGCCCAGGAGAAGTCCCACTCCAGACATGGGAAAAGGCTTCTCCCTGATGGCGACTTGGACTTCACCGGTTACAAAAGGACAATTCAGGTGGACTTTGGCGAGTGGATACGGAGTGGTAGCAGTGAGGCCAGTGATAAGGACGGTTTCCCCGGTATAGGTGATGTTAGGCACAGCTGATTTCAATATTATGGACTGAAGAGCCGCTGTGTCCCTCAAGGTCTTCAATTTGAAACGTCCCTCCGAATCTGTACCGTTGGTAGAGACAGTTCCAGGATACAGGTGTTTGCTGAAGAGAGAGATCATTAATAGGACCACCAACATTCATCACAGGCTTACAGGACTTAGGAGGAGTCAGTTTGGGTTTAGTTGTTTCATTGCCTTTGTATTGAGCTTTCCCACATCTATCTATGGTATGTCCAGAGTTTGCAATACTGACAATACAATTGAGGGCTTGCTTGATCTGTACCTACTTTATCATAACTATACCAAGACTTCTTACTGGGAGGTGGTGATGGTGTAAGCCGGTGGATGAGGCTGTAGGTGTCAGCTGATTTCGCACATTTGATGTAGTCGGTTTCTTCTTTATCTGCTAAATATAAACAGACGGAAGGGGGAACACGTCTCAAGAATTCCTCAACTAGCATGAGGTTGACGAGCTCTGAAAATGTAGACATGTGCTGCTTCCAGCCATTTCATGAAATATCTTTTCATGGTATTGGCAAATTCTAGAAAGGTGGTGGTACTTGCCTTTTAGATGGTCACGAAATTTTCGTCTAACTTTCGGTGGAGAGAAGGTAGGCGTCCAAAACTGCTTGCTTCAGGGTCTGGTAGTCATTCTCAGACGCCAAGGTACTGAGAGTAACCGCAGCTCTACCTCTGAGATGCACTCTGAGAAGGGTAGACCATTGATCTGCAGGCCAGCTAAGTTTATTAGCTAGGGTCTCAAAAGTGGTGAAAAAGACATCAATCTCTGTCTCACCGAATGGTGGCATTAACTTACTTGCATGGGAGATATTGAAACTTACGGGAAGACTAGCGGTAGCTTGCTGGCGTTGTGTGGTGTGTAGTTTCCAACGCGAGTTCTTGTTGACGATATGCTATAGCCATCTCCGCTTGCTTCTTGTCATGGTCGCGTTGTATCTCCAGGTGACGTTGTTTTGCTTCAAGCTGTACTCCCTCACACTGACGGAGTAGTGCAGTCTCACGTTCCTGTTTCCTGATTGCAGCCTCTCTTTCCCTTATTTGTAGAGCTTCTTTCGCCAGGGCCGCCTCATGTTATAGTACTTCCTTCCTGATTGCAGCTGCTTCTTTCCTCATTTGTAGAGCTTCTTTCTGTTGCTCCCTCTCGAGCTTTGCAAGTTAGAGCTTGAGTTTCATAGTTGCCAGATCATGTTTATCTGCAATAGAATAATGTTCGTGAGTTTCAGTCAATCGTCCCTTCATCTAAGAGGTGATCTATTATTAAATTATGCCATTCATTTTTGTTGGCTCCATGGGGAACATCTAGTTGATACTCGTGTGCAAGAGTTTGTAATTCGGTCCTCTTGGCACGACTTAAGGTCCCTATTTCACCTGCTGGATTGTTATGAAAAGCTTGGAGACGAAACATGGTGAAAAATAGCAAATAAATGTACAACGAATACTTGTGATATGGTAAGTGTCAGTAACAGGATAACGTGGCAACTGGTAACTATCCTGTGGAATTTAATATTTAACAATTAATGTTAATTTTAGAATGGTAAATGATTAGTCAATCAAAACCGCAGGAAATCTTGTACCCGGTACTCAATGTAAGAGAATAAGGGCAAGAAAATCCTACTAAATAAATGAAACCGAGTTTCTAAAACAAATGAAACATTTAATTGTTCCAAAAGTGAATAAGGTAGTCCAAGAATGTAGGCATACCTTGCCGAGTCTCTATAGGACAGAAGCAAGGGTTTTCCCACTAATTGAAATATGATACTTACAGAATTAGTATACTTTGTGCTCTGAAAAAACAAGGCTAATTCCCTACCTAAGTAAATATCATCTCTGACCAACGTGTAGGGGTGCAAGTGTCAACTGGTGACGAGAACTGCTGCTGAGGTCCCAACTCGCAACGTAGTCCGTGCTAGAGGAACTATGGCCCTCTTTATCCTCCTTCGGTCGGATTGCAGAAGATAGGGTGCTTTGACCCGAAGACAAACCAAAGTATCAGGGTATCCAAAGTGATCTGTCTGAGACTGAGAAATATCCTGGGGACAAAAGGTGGAAAACACGAGTAATAACACAGAGGGAGGGTTGACCAATTAAGAGAATGACTGCGGCCTACAGTCACCACGTAATCCAAAGTTATTCAACACTCACTATATGCTACTCTCGGAATGCACAATACACACAGCACAATATAAATATTAAAAGTAATGAAAATATTGAAAAGCAACTGTATCAAAGTCAAGTACGCTTACCACAAATTGACGTTTTGGTACTAGTACCTAAGTGAAGCATCCCGGACAGGCCCCCCATTAAATGTGACGGGAAAGTGTTGGAGTGTAGATGTTGGGCAGTCCTCCAACGGCTGGTGCCAATGCCTAGTCACACTTACAAAAAAAACAAGATAGATTGCTTGCCTGTTTGTCTGTGGTAAAGTAAGGGAAGGCATGCAAAACACAAAGTATGAACAATGAAACTTTAATATAGAAAAACAAAGACAAAGACATTATAAATAAAGACAATCCCTTGGCAATGTACAGTGCAAATGAACAAGTCAAAAAAAATATAACAAATGAATAATAGGGATAAAGTTACTCTTCAATAATATAAAGTTAAAGGTGAAAAATAATCGGGTGCTGAGAATATGGTGCTAGCTGCGAGACATCCACCTGATACAGCATATATCAGTTAGTTGTTCACTGCGTGAGAGCACAAGGATAGTCTGACGTCAATGGCTGGATCAAGCCCAGACATCGACTCAGGTAGAGGGCGCTGAGGTGCAGTGTGCAGGTGTGCAGTCGGCGAGTCACCAATCAGGAGCAGGCAGGCTGGGAAGGGTAGTTGGCTGGTTGATGACGAGCCGGCGTGGAGGGAGCTAAGTAGGGGGGTGAGTCTTGGGTACGTTTTGCCTCCTGGTCCAAACGTTTTGTGCTACTGGTAGGCGTATCTTGAAGGTAGCATCTTATTCTTGTATATTATACGTGACTTCATGTAGAGAAGAGGAGACTCAATCTCCCTTGAAAGAGATTATCGTCACACACTATATTAAAGTGTACTGAGAACTGATATGGCATAATATTCAAACTAGAGCTGTAGCCTAGTGTCCGTTAGAAGTAATCTGCTGAATTTTGATTATTTAATGTAAAATGAAATTTTGGCTCAAAGCCTCATAATTATTTGGAATTATTACTTATTTGTCATTGACTGTATTTACCAGTATCTCTGTAATGGAGTAAAAATTGAGAACCGAGGTTCTCAATTAGTATTTAGAGGTTAGTATTTATTAGCGAGCGGCTAATAAATACTAAGTGAATAAGGCTAGTGCTACCTGTGTTGTATTTATTATTCTTGGTAAATGTTAGTTATTTTTAGTTATTGTACGCCCCAATATTATGCTTTGTCAGTTAAAGTGAACTTGCACTACCACTGAGTATTAAAATTATTAAAGAATGTCCAACATTGTAGAAATGTTTTAAAAGCGCACATGAGAGGGGGAGGAGAGGCAGGCTAGGCTAGCGTTGTGATCAGAAATGGTCGTCGTGGCAACATTTCTGCTTGGTTGAGTGCGGCAGTTCCGGACTCTGGCCAAGAGTAAACAAAGGTCTCGCAGTAGTGTTGTTGCTGTTTAGGGAATCCTAATCCTGAGTAGGTCCAAGGACTTCGAGGTAACCTAGTTTCTAATTTGCTTGACGGTTACCATGGAGAGTAGTTGGAGGAGCAATCGTAAACGAACGAACGAACGTGAAATAATTTGTTGCTCTGGATGAAGAGTTGCATACCCCGCCAACCAAGAACCAAATGCATAACCCAGTGTGTGGCGATCACGGAGATACACGCCCCATTACACATCTACTCTACCACCCTCGGCGGACAGTGAGGGTTTCTGGCAGTCCTCCGGGAAATTGCTAGGGTCCCTGTAGTCCTTGTGTGACAGTGCTGATTTTTAACTGGAACATAGCACAGGTACAAGAGCTGTGTGAGGACCCGCAACAGTGTGTGTATATAATTGTAATGTTAGTATATTTTGAGAGCAGGTTTTCTCTAATACATGCATAATTAAACAAAATTGAATTGACATGTTAATTTTCTTAGATAATTGGTTCTTTGTAAATACCTTACACAATCTGAAGGGCAGAGCTGTCTTTCCGCATGGGCCTGATGGGGACTTGACAGGGGGCCCCACTATTATAGGGTCCCCCTATTCCTATATTATGGAAGCGGAAAGTTTAAATATTTAGGCCTTGTCTCAAGCACACTTATATAACATAACCCTACAGCCTGGTGTGGGACTATATATTAAATATTTAAGATGTACATTTCCAGGTGAATAACCCCTTAAGCAGAAATGAAACAATGTTTTGAGTGGAGCACAGAAGAGGAAGAGCTGCAGAGAAGAAAATGGGAAACATACAATATTAACATCGTGGCTTAACACAGGTGTGACGACAGCCACTCATACCATTCCTTCAGTTACAACATCCACATCAGTATCCACTCCTGCAATGTCAGCCACTAGTACTCTTCCTTCAGATATAGCATCCACATCAACATCCATTCCTGCTACCAACCATCTTGTTTCAGCAGACATACCATCAGTGTTGTTACCGAAGCTGGTGACATTTTACATGAGAAAATACCAAAATCTGTAACGGTAAAGGAGTTTGCAATCCAAGAGAGATCCGGGGCTATGGAACATTAATGATGTTAACACAATAGATTAATGTATTCGTAGTGGGCCCTCTTCATGTCAGAATAATAATAATAATTCAAACTCACGCACAGAGTAAAACAGCTGGACTAGAGAATATGTAGGCAAGGTATTTATCAGTCTTCAAACGTGAACTGCGGAATGGAGTGTGCAAAACGTGAATGGCTACTCTATTCACCAATCCCAAGGTTGTACTGCTTTTTGTCGCCTAAGGTCCAAGAAAGAATCTCCATTTGCTACATTGGAGTTCAATGACTGGAAGCACAGCAACGCTATTGTAGAACATGAAAATGGAGAACACCGAAAGTGCACGACAGCATATTTATTAAGGCATAAAGAAATGAAGTGTAGAGTTTGTATTACTTGAGCAACATCGCTCAAAGCAGTATTATTAGCATAAAGTGTTCACGTGTGGTTTATATAATTCCCTTTCTTGCCTCGGTAAGTTCGCAATTTCAAGATGCAAATCAGATAATTTGGTCAGCCAAAAATGGCAAATATTTAAGTATACTAGAGCTGCTGAGTGGATTTCATCCCGTCTTGGAAGAACATCTCGATGTACGAAAATACTGGAAAAGGGAATCAGTCATATTTATCTGCAAATATTTGTGAGGAATTTATTGAACTGATAGGACAACAGCCTCTTTGTACTATTCTTGAAGTAAAAGAATTGAAGTATTATTCAACAAGTGTAGATTCCACTCCAGATATCTCGCACACAGATCATCTGAAATTTACTGTCTGATACATTAAAGACTGTGAGCCTGTGGAAAGTTTCTTTGCTCATCCCCATCTTTTCTCATGGAGCAAAGCATCCAACACATGGATTTTCTTAATGAGAACAACATTCCACTATCAAACTGACGTGGTCAGTCATACGATAATGTCTCAAATATGTCTGGACTATATACTGGATTGCAAGTACGGATTCATCAATTCAATGAGTTTGCATCTATGTCCCCTGTGCTGGACACAGCCTGAACTTGGTGGGAGTAAAAGCAGCAGGGCGTTGTCTACAGACTGTCAAAAATAGTTGGCTTTGTTCAGCATCTGTGTACCTTTTTTGCTGGTTTTACTCATTGCTGGAATGTATTCCACATCATTCGGAAAAGATTTTATGGTTAAACTTGTCTGACACAATGGTCAGTACATTTTGGTGCTGTTCATGCTCTGTATGGGGGTTTCGAGGAAATAAAACGTGCACTAGTTTCTCTCTCAGCTGACAATGAACAGCCAGTGAATACAAGGCGAGAGGCAGGAGAAATGAGGGAAAAAATTAGACACAATCTCTCAATTATTTGGAATGACGTGCTAGAAAGAATAAACAAAACAAAAAAAAGTTTTGCAATCAAAGGATGTTAACATCCTTTATTGCCACAAATCTTCTAGTGTATGAAAACCTTTTTTCAGTAAACTAGAGACAAAATTAGTTAATATGAATTCAAAGCCAGATGTATCCAGATAGATTGAAGATGGGAAAAACGGGAACAATAAAGTATGTGTCTTAGTAGATATGATGGATCAGCAGACGAGGTACTTATTATTAAAACCGAAAAATGCAAGTTGGAACTTTCCTCAATATTCTGAACACTATAGTCTTTGAACAGACAAAACGTGCAGAGACTTGTTCACAGATTGGTAATGTTTTCTTTCTTCAGTGAATTGAAAACCATTGCTTCTGATGCACTAAAGAAAAAGTAAATATCTGGCAAATGTGCATCACAAAGACCTGAATTATGATTTTTTTAAATAAATGTGAGCATCTCAAGCAATACATGTCTCTTGATCCCTTTTGACTCATTGCACTGTAAAGAAAAAAAAAATCAGGCAATTTGAAATCTGTATTCCCGAATGTTGAAATTGCCCTCAGTGTGCTCGTGTACGTGATGGTGACCAACGGTACAGCAATAAGTGCTTTTTCAAGACTGAATCTAAACAAATCTGCTTCGTATCACAATGGGGCAGCATTGTTAGAACTGTCATTCTCTCGTGTGCATGGAAAGTGACACTGAAGACCATTGACTTAGTAATAATAAAAAATTCTCTGAGACGAAATGCCGTAAATGCTTATTATAATAAGTTTGTAATAATTTCATAGTGTGCCATCTAATGTTTAGCTTACTGAGAAGTATGGTTTTATTTAAGCCTTGAGTGTATTGTTCAAATGTTTATCATGTTGATTAGTTGTGCTCTACAGCATGTTTTTAATGTTTTAACACCAGCTTTGTTAATGCCAATAACAAAATGTTGACCATTGACTTTGTCTTCCTGAGAGTGGTTGTCGTAAGGGCCCTAGCACGATGGTTTGCCCTGAGGCCCATAATGCTGATGAGACGGCCCTGCTGATGGCTGAACACGATCTTGATATTTTATTTCTTCTTCGTTTCATCAACAGTGTGTCTTCTATAGGAATATACGTACTGCCACTAAAGGGACAATTATATTAATTCTACACGCAAAAATATTTATAAGCATCGGTTCACTTCGCCCGTTGATAAAGTCGTTCTTAATCATCGAGAGCGACAAAGGATTGGGCAAGGTGATAGCTGCCTCACTGCATTTAATTCTTGCCTACCAGGTTTGTTATCTATCCTATGGATCAGAGGAGCGCCATCAAACGACTGAATGTTCGAAGTTGAATTCTCTTGAATATTTATTACCGGTGTTTGCTCCTGAATGAACACGGTTCCATGTGTTGAGAGCCTCCTTCAATAATTGGTGCCTGTGATTGTTGTGTACTTCACTGTCCTAGTAACTCGGAAGGGTGTCGTGATGCTTAATACTTCCTTGCAAATTAAATGCAAGATATCTACTCGGTACTTGTGGTGTCCAATGTAGCATACATTTGAGTGTGAGGTCTCTGTAACTGCACTTGTATTTATACTACGTTAGTATGGTTCAGATTGTCAAAGGAGGCAGAACTTTTTTTTTCATGCGAGAAGTAATACAAGGGTGATTGATAGTATGAATCCTTGAGTTTCAAGTGTGGTTTAAAATTCCTCATTTATATTCCCTATCGTCTTTTCATCTTTTTTTATAGGCCTGAGTAATATTTTTTAAACACCACAATGGCTTTTTTTTGGGGTACGATACTCCATGGCACCATGAATTATTTATCTTACCATTCATGCATTTACTCGTATTAGTTGATTTACGATGTCTGTGACGAATCTACCATAATTACCATCCACAAGATCACTGAGGAATGGTATTCTGCCTCCTGCACTTTTCTCGGTAGTGAACCTCAAGCCTGAGACTTCTTGAAGGCTGCCTCGAAGCCTCTCCATTGTTTTATCGTAGTCAACAAATGTTATAAACATAGCTACAGTATGGCCTAGGTGTGCTGGGTTCAGATGGATGGGCTAAGCTAGGGCTTAGCCCATGCATCTGAAGGGTAGACGACTCGAGATGGTACATAAATACTTGGGCGAACAGGACTCCTAGTGGGGACTTCATCAACCTGCAAAATGAGCTTACCCTCTGGGCACCTTCAAGAAGCTTATGTGGTGCTGGTCCTTGGCATATCCCGCAAAATTTCTCGAGGTACCTTGAATGTTGGGAGGTAATCTTGTTGATGTATAGTTAAGTATTATGTTGTGGGTCCTTTCCACTGATACGTTAATGAAGACATTCAAGATCAAGGAAAGTTAAGATCTTGTGGGATTCTCTATTCTCTTGGCCCATTCGAGGCAGCTCCTATTATAACCACCGAATGAGGAGATAGTAATAGAAAAAAGAAGGATAGCAAGGGAGCGTAGAAGACAATGATCAGAAAAAGGGGAGAAGAGAGAAAGAAAAGGAAAGAGAAAGAAAGATAAATGGAAGGGTAAGCTTATGTTAAGTCACGTTTGTTAGAAAGATTAGAGCATTTGAGTATATACTGTGAAAGGGAAGAGTCCACAGCAACAAAGCCAGGACTCAAGTTCATGTTGGGTACATTGTGTATCAGAGCCGATTCTACAAGACGGCGTCTATGTAGAGTAGAGGCAGGAAAGATTATTCTCTCCTGCCATATGAGGGATTCTAATCATCCCATTGATTGGTCTTCCTCCAAATAATCTTTTCTGCCTCTACTCTACACAGACGCAGTCTTGTAGAATCGGCTCTGATTCACAGCACACGGGAGAGACATTTCCCGCCAACACATCACAAGGCGCAGTGTGGTCACAATGCGACCCAAACGTCTTAAGGTCAGAGCTACTCCACTTGACGGTCATGCTATCGGAAGAAGCAATACTTTAAAGGTCCTGAAGGACGTAACTGGCCTCAAACCCGCTGACATTAGTCAGGAAGGTGAATATATCGTGCTCTACTTTTCATGTGAAGAGGAGCTCCTCTCTAACTAACACTCCTCACTAACGATGCCATTCTTCACAAAGAGCACTACCTACATCCTCACTTCCCACGTCAGTTCCTGGCCGGAAGAACTGTTTTTACCAGCAGGACCAGCCGGTGGATCGCTGAGCGACCTCAACATCATATCATAAACAATATCGAGGGCGAGAATCCAAACCTGTCGGTATTCAACCTAGAGTTCTGCAACACCGACAAAACATCAATGAAGATTACGTTCACTACCATAGCTGCGGCCACCCAGGCTGCCACACAAGGATTCTACTGCTTCGGCCTAAAAATACCACCCCACCAAATAAAAAAGGAACGATACCATGAGATCCAGCAGTGCTTTAAGTGCTACGAGCTCTCCCACCCGACCAACAAGTGTCAGCACCCTGTCCAGAGGTGCAGCCTGTGCGCACTGGACCATCACTACTCCATATGCAAGGCAACAGTCCATCACTGCTTGCTCGTGATGGCAATCACCCCGCAATTTCCTACCGCTGCCCCCGCAGACAGGAAATCATCAAGGCCCAGGTTGAAGCCAAAAGAAACAACTCGTCTACCTCCTCGACCAGAGCCCCAAGCGTTCAACCCACCACCTTAGCTCTCACTAGTCGACCAGAAGACTTTCCGGTCTTACCAACAGGTGGCTCCTCCCAGCAGGTGACACAGCCTTCTCATTGTGGACCCAAGGTCCCACAGACTCCTTCACAGCCCCCTGCATCACGTGCAGGCATTATCCCTGGTCTTCTTAAACTAGCGGAAAGGCTTGCAGGACCAGACAACCAGCGCTTTGTCGGTGAACTAAACGCATTATACATAGACAATGGCCTGGCCCCCATCATAGCCACTAGCGTCATCTCACTGCCTCCTCTACCACTCCGGAGACTACCACCAGGCAACCCGTTCTCACACAAGACAGCACATATATGACTTAATGCTTAAAGTCAATATGTTGAATATGAATTAGTAAATATGTGATATATTCCCAGTTACTTTTTTTTCCAAGGCCCAAACTCTTCCTCACGTACCAACTTGCGTCTCACAGTACCCGTCCGTCAACCTAGATAGCAGAATAGTCGTGATTGGTTCAATTATAAGGAAAATTGTACTTTTCAGGTCCCACATGGGTTGTGAAATTTACCTACTATTGTCCATGCTCTTAGAATATTATAGATCAGCTACTTCCTATTGAAGGTTCGTAGTTTTGTTTTGAGAAATATTAGTTGTTCTTAGTAAATTATAATAAGCACTAAAAATTATTACATAGAATAACAGTCCTTCACCAATCAATATTATATACCATAGTTGGTGCTTTACAAATCTTTAAAAGATGTTTTGTAGGAACGCTAACAGAAAACGATGGTTCATTGGAATGTCTATGGGGTAAACTACTCTAAACAGGATGGTATTGTGTCTACTATACCAACTACAGGATCGGTATATTGTCCACTACCACCTGTTAGGTGAGTAAGGGGTGCAATACCACCCACAGGATGGGTATGAGGGTCACATCCACCCAGAGGATGAGTATGGGGATCACATCCACCCACAGGAAGGGTATGGGATCCAATACCACCCACAGGATGAGTATGGCGTCCACTACAACCCACAGGATGGGTATGGGGCTCCAACCACCCATAGAATGGGTATGGGGCTCCAACCACCCATAAAATGGGTATGGGGTCCAATAACACCCACTGGATGTGTATATGGCGTCCATTGCCGCGCGTCGAGCTCGAAAACCGCAGCATTCATCTCGGAACCATGCCTATTTCACGCAGATTCCTTAATAAACGTAAAAGTTTTATATGTCACAAGAAAGATAGAAATATAAGCTTCATTCTAAATACCTTACCATGGGCATATTTAAATTTAAACCGAAGATACGTGTACTTTTATAATAGCCGAGCTCCGACCCCGGACAGATCGATCGACCGAGCAACTCTCTCTCAGAACAATGTTTATTTCACGTGAATTCGTTAGTAAACACAAATGTTTTACATGTCTCAAGAAAGACAGACATATAAGCTTCACTTTAAACACTTTACTATAGACATATTTAAATTTCTAATGAAGATTATTGTATATTAAAAATTACGGAGCTCCCACCCCGTACAGACTGAACGACAGAGCAACTCTCTCTCAGATCAATGTTTATTTCACGTAAATTCGTTAATAAACACAAATGTTTTATAAGTCTTAAGCAAGATAGAAATAAGAGCTTCATTTTAAATACATTACAATAGACATATTTATAGCTCAAGTGAAGATACATATGTTTTTATATTAGCACTCAGTAGCTTGTCGGGCATGGAGTGCAGACGCCTACGCACTTGCCGATATATTGTATAATTAACAAAGATACGCTAATAAAGCCAAAAATCTTATATGCCTCCAGAAAGACCAATATATGAACATTATTATAATTGCACCAAATGAAATATATCATGTTCGAGAACAAAGATATATCAATTTTAAATTAAGTTTCGACTCTCTCTCGGGTGAGAGAGATGGGGCGATTCTCGCCCCATCTATTGGAGATTCTGTGCACTAAATACCCAAAGCTACTCAAACCCTCCTAGCATTATTTAAGTAATGAAGTAATATGGTATATTTACTCACTATAATGTGGGTGCTGAATGCAGAACATGAGAAAACATATATTTACTCCAAACTAATATAATTTCATTATGAAATAAGTAGCATCAAAGGAAGTCGATGGTCCAAGCAGCAATGTTGTGGAGCGACTTATCCAAGATATATCGTTGTTTGGAAAGTGTTTGTTGGCATATCCAGTTGTCGCACTTCTCTGCTCAAATTATCACAAATTTAAATTATAATGTTAACAAGTAGAATACGTATTTTTAATAAAATCTAACATAACTAGCCAGAAAACATTTAACATTAATTAAAAAATATATGTTTGGAAGTTAAATCGACTTCATAGGACAATGGTTTTGTTATATATACTCGTTATTCGTTGACATGCGTTCGCTACTTAAACTACCATGTACTGTACTTATGTAAAATCTCCCATGTCTCTTCGCTCATCTCACCGAACCCTACAGGCTCTGTGATATATTGTTTAATTAATTGAAATTCACAAATAAAGCTAATAATTGTATATGTTATCAAAAAGGCAGAGCTTAGTTTAGTTCAATTATTATGCACTCCATACCCATCCTATGGACGATAGTGGAGTGTTACAGAGGCACATAATGGGCTCAGGGAATGAGCCCCACAATTCATATAGCCAAGCAAGTTATAATCTTGATAAGCTAGTTACAAAAGTCAATACACATTGTCACATCAACAATGGGCTCGAGACCGACCACAAGTACAGTTTATAATTTAAGCAACTGACATATATGGAGGGCTAGTGTCACAATTGATATGTTTATCCTACACATAACCCCCTCTCCCCCATCCAATGGGCAGCGGTGGATAGGTTACAATCAAGTTTTTTTTTTGCGTTTTATTCAGAGATTAGGTCTTATTAGGTGAGGAAAGATATTCATATTTTAAAGAAGGTTTCTTGGCTGATGCTCTCCATTGATGGAAAATATACAACCTTTTGAAAATCAATGTTAGTTTGATCTAGATATTGTAATTAACGAAAGTATTTATGTCATCAGAAAGGTAGAAATATAGGATACATTTAAAATCCTTTGTCATAAATATAACTGAAGTGAAAACGAAGATATATGCGTTTTGATAGTTACTTGATGGCTTGCTCTGAGAGTGTGAAGCCCTGCACACCAGCCAATAAATTGTATAATTAGTTTCCATATATTTTAATTAATCTTAAAAATCTATATGTCAGAAGAAAGGAAGATGTAGTCGTTAATGTGACATTTAAAAATATATATCTCTTAAGTTAAATAATACCACCTTATCGCCGGTGTCCGGACACATGAAAATTACCTAGGTATCAGTATCCAGCCAGGCGGGGATCACAGGCTGCACAATACTGATAAATTATATAATGCACTACTTGTGGTCGATCTCGAACCCATTTATGATTTGACGACTTATAGTGAATTTTGTAACTAGCTCATTAAGATTGTATCTTGCTTAGCTAAATGAATTGTGGGGTTCGGTCCATTCATTTTCTTTCTTTATTATGCACCCCATAATACCCATCCTGTGGGCGGTGGTGTAAAGGATTACAGAGGCACATAATCGGTTCAGGAACTGAACCCTCTAGTTCGTTTAGCTAAGCAAATAACAATCTTTTGACGCTAGTTACAAAATTATTAATGTACACATACTTATGCATACATGTACATATACATACGTATACATATATAAATACACATACATATTTAATCACCCACACAAATACACACATCAGTAATTTTTTGTCACAAGTGATTCAACAAGAGGCTCACAACAGTCACTATACAAGGCACTTTACATTTATGAGGAGTCGCACAGTTACTAGTCTTGCTGCACACCCACCCAACTGGGCGGCAGCTTTACAGTCATGTGCTCCACACCCACCCAACTGGGCGGCAGCTTTACAGTCATGTGCTCCACACCCACCCAACTGGGCGGCAGCTTTACAGTCATGTGCTCCACACCCACCCAACTCGGCGGCAGCTTTACAGTCATGTGCTCCACACCCACCCAACTGGGCGGCAGCTTTACAGTCATGTGCTCCACACCCAACCAACTGGGCGGCAGCTTTACAGTTACCTGGTGTTATTCTTCACCTATATCTTTTTCTGGTTAATCCCTATTTACATTATGCAGTTCAGGTTTCGTCGCCATACTATAGTTTTTAGTTTAGTTAATTTATCACATAATGGGTTCAGGGACTGAACACACAATTTATCTAAGCAAGTTACAATCTTGAGGAGCTAGCCACAAAATTCATAACACATCGTCACATCAACAACATGTGTTCGAGATCGACCACAAGTACAGTTTCTAAATTAAGCAAATGCTATATGTGGAGAGCTGTGCTATATGTGTCACAATTGATATGTTTGTCCTGCACATTTCCACAGTAGTTTGCTTGGGTTTGCTTGGGTACATAGACAAGAGACTGAACTTCAGCACCCACATACAACACATAAAGGGATGCTCTGAAAGAAAGAGAGAGAGAGAGAGAGAGGGAGAGTAAAAATATCCACAGAGGTCTGATTAAGTCCTTTTGGGGACCTTAATCATTAGGACGTTCAATGATTAACGCAAAGTGAGGCGTATTCAGATGGTATATTGACAACATTTAGCATATCTCATAATGACCTAGTAGTACTTGGTGCACAAATACCTTTTCCAAAGGAATCGCAAAACATAATTAAACACAACTGTACCGTACAGTGTTATATATTTATTTCAGTTTGAACAATTTTTAACATTAAAGGATAAATCCTTTAATTGGTTGAAATTGGTTTTAATATTCGAAATCTAATTTGTTGATGTTAAATAATATAAGGTTCAAATTTATTAAGATACATACTTTAAAAACTATTTCTATTTGAAATTTAAATAACATTAAAAGAGTACAGAATATAACAAATACCGACTATATAAAAGACCTGATAGTTGAAGCACTTAATTATGCTATTGTAACACATTGAAAGTAATAACATTATTTGATTCAGCAAAGCATTTGGTAAGGTTATAATAATAATAATAATAATAATAATAATAATTATTATTATTATTATTATTATTATTATGTATTAATTATTTTAAATTATAATTTACAACTTGCTAGCGCACAAGAAACAAATCCACGAATCATCATTACATTCTGTAACACCTACACATGATCCATGGTGCCAAATATTGCAACGTTCACAGCATACCATCAGCTTCAAATCATTTAGCTTTCTGCAAATGCAGTACACTTCCATCGAGCATGACCGGATGATTCGTTTTCTTCTCGGTGTCTGAGCTGCAGGGAATGAGATGAGACACTTTCCTTTAAAGTTCTCTTGAAGATGTTGTCTCATTCTGCATATCATACGAGGTTCACCGGATCTACACCACTTGCAAGTGATGCAGCAAACGCCACAGCATATACCCCACTCATACTTGAGTCCTTGTGTCTGCTGACATTCATTATATTGCATATCAGCTTATCATCCTGGCAATTAGCAAGAGCATACAAGATAATTTCAGTAGATTTGGATGGTAATTTATGCCTGGTGTCGTATATGTTAATTTGTCCAGTTACTCCAATGTTGGAAACGGTGGCTCAGTGACAACCATCAACTTGGATAATTTGAATAAATTCACCAATTGTAACTGGCCAGGAGAGGTCCCGCTACCACGCTGGGTCATGAAGGCCTTCTAGGCTTGGCACAGTTTGTTTGATGAGGTCACATGCAGATTTTATATGAAGGTCAGAGAGCTGTACATTTGTTCCAATGTTCATTATCTCGTCATTTGTTAAATAATTTAACATTGTCGAATGTGAAGCACTGTTATCACTCTCCTTATTGTTGCATTGGTGTGAGGAGTGGCAGTGATTGGTTCAGTTTATTTTTTTTTTAAATAGGGACATAAATTTGTACTGCAGATACCAGTACAGTTGCACCGTTTCTTTATATATTTTATACTTGGGTTAGCAAGGCGAGACGCTTCTCTTAACGTGATACTGTTGGTATCAAATAGAAATAGTTTTTAAAGTATGTATCTTAATAAATTTGAACCTTATATTATCAACATCAACATATTATATTATTTAACATCAACAAATTAGATTTCGAATGTTAAAACCAATTTCAACCAATTAAAGGATTTATCCTTTTTAAAGGATTTAATTAAAGGATTTGACACAAAAATCAGTATGAAAATTACCTCGGCTGAGGATATTGAAAAACTTAAAGCTGATATTATTAAAGTTTTCGACTGGGCATCAGAAAATAACATGATGTTTAACAGTGATAAATTCCAGGTACTCAGGTACGGTAAAAATGAGGACCTTAAACATAATACAGAGTACAAAACACAATCAAATGTACCCATAGTAGGAAAACAGCATGTAAAGGATTTGGGAATAATAATGTCTGACGACCTAACGTTTAAGGAGCATAACCAAGCAAATATTGCGACAGCCAGAAAAATGATAGGATAGATTACGAGAACTTTCAAATCCAGGGATCCCATCACAATGGTTGTACTCTTCAAGTCACTTGTGTTGCCCCGTCTTGAGTACTGCTCAGTACTCACTTCCCCCTTCAGAGCAGGAGAGATTGCTGAAATAGAGGGAATACAGAGAACATATACGGCACGCATAGACGCAATAAAGCACCTAAATTATTGGGATCGTCTCAAAGCCCTCCAAATGTACTCACTAGAAAGAAGACGAGAGAGATATCAAATAATATACACCTGGAAGATACTGGAGGGCCAAGTACCAAATCTACACAGTAAAATAACAACGTACTGGAGTGAACGATATGGAAGAAAATGTAGAATAGAACCAGTGAAGAGCAGAGGTGCCATAGGCACAATCAGAGAACACTGTATAAACATCAGAGGTCCGCGGTTGTTCAACGTCCTCCCAGCAAGCATAAGAAATATTGCCGGAACAACCGGGGACATTTTCAAGAGGAAACTAGATTTATTCCTCCAAGGAGTGCCGGACCAACCGGGCTGTGGTGGGTATGTGGGCCTGCGGGCCGCTCCAAGCAACAGCCTAGTGGACCAAACTCTCACAAGTCAAGCCTGGCCTCGGGCCGGGCTTGGGGAGTAGAAGAACTCCCAGAACCCCATCAACCAGGTATCCTTTAATGTTAAAAATTTTTCAAATTGAAATAAATATTTAACACTGTACAGTACAGTTGTGTTTGCCTGCCACAGCCTGCCACAGCCTTGAGAGCACGGAGCCTCTCTCTACATTGGCGACCCAGTCTGGCTAAACATTGCGGTACAGTAGAACCTCAAGACCAAGGTATTTGTATCTGGTAACTAGTCGAGCAGAGAGCCATCATCCAACTGCATTTTGCGATCGGCCCCACCCCGTCTGGGTGGGTGTCGGTTCAGGATCTTTGTTTTCTGTACTGAGATGACTAAGCATAGTTCCTGACATGTGGACAATACAGAGTTCAGAACATTTTGGGTGTTGGTATACCCATTGGTGTGGATCAATATATCATCCACATAGCTAATGATGTGTTCGCTGGACCTTCTAGTTACAAAGTTTAAAAGTGCACTGATTAACACATTGAACAGAGTAGGACTGAGGACACCTCCCTGTGGAGTGCCAAGTTCAAAAAATCTCGTTACACTCCTATGCCCATGGAACAGTACAGATGACTTCCTGTTGGATAGATAGCCTCTTATCCACCGTAGAAGCCATCCTCCAACATTTATTTTAGCAAGTTCTCTCAGAATGACGTGTGGGTTAGCAATGCCAAAGGCTGACTTAAGATCTAGGAAAGTGGTGTATGACCTATCAGTATGCAGGGTGAGGAATGTGGTAATACAGTGATGTACACTCTTTCCATGCATAAAGCCATATATCTGGGGAGACAACATATTAATAATTTTGTAAAGGAGACGGTTGAGAACCATCCTCTCAAGACACTTATAGAGACAACTAGTGAGGGAGATTGGGCGAAAAGCACTCGGCTGGTGAGGTTTAGGAATGGGAATAATAACACTGTAGGTCCATGACTTAGGAAGCTCCCCAGTTACATAGCTCATATTATACAATTGAAGAAAGGTATTCCCTGGAACTAGCAGAAGCATATGCAGTATGCCGTCAGTAACTCCATCTTTCCCGGGTGATGTAGCTTTGCCTTTATGTAGAGCAGAATCTAGTTCGTATTCAGTAAAAGCATGTCACAGTCATCCTCTTGATGAAGCATGAAGTCAAGGAGCCTTGCCCTATCAGTATATCTATCATTTAATTCATTCTGCGAGGGTAGAGGAAGACTGTCAAAGCTGGAAGTCGTGGCCCAAGCACCAACAAGCTCATTTGCTCTGTGCAGAGGATTAGGGTACGAGATCTCTGCAGCATTTTTCCCTTTGATCTTGTTGATATCCTTCCATGCCCGACTTAGTGGCGTGTGAGAATTGAGACCACGGACAAAAGTTTCCCAGTCTATCTGCCTCAGCTCCACCATACGTTCCCTGGCCTTAGCCAGAGCCGCTTGAAAGAGCCGAAGCATTTCAGCAGTGCGGGTCCTTCTACAAGCTAGTCCAATTATTCTGGCAGTGCGTTTTAGTGTCTGCAATTTAGAATCATTATAATAAACATAAGTGCTATGACCAGTGTAATTTGGGTTACGTGGCCTGGACGATGGATCAAGTGATTCTATAAACTGGTTGATAGTACCTGTGAGCTCATTGTTAAAATCTTCAACTGATGAAGGCTCAGATGAACTGCACCATTCTGACACATGAGCAACAAGATTGTCTCGCTGATTGATGGGCACAGCCAGCCTCTTCCGCTTGAACACTCCACCAGGGAGGATAGAACTGCCAATGCTTACAGTGGCTAATATGGCCAGATGATCAGACGCCATAACTGGCACTATTGACGAGGCGCACACGGTGTGGGAGACGTTGAAACCGAGACATAGACCAAGAATACCCCCGTAGATATGCGTCGGTTCAAGGTCACCCACAATCTGTGCATCATCGTGACTACCTAATAGTGACACTAGTTGCCGTTACGATTACTGAACTGCGAATTACCAATATTCCTATGTCTAGCGTTATAATCACCTATAGTGATGGTAGGCTCAGTCTGAATACAGATAGGAAGGTCAGCATAATTAAAGTTACAAGGAGTCGATTATTTAGTACATAGTTGTTTTTCTCTTAAACTGGATGATAGAGGGGGAGTCTTTAACGTGATTGGGAATACATACATACATACATACATACATACATACATACATACATACATACATACATGCATGCGTACATACATACATAAATACATACATACATGCATGCATGCATACATACATACATGCGTATATAAATACATGCGTATATACATGCGTATATACATACATACATTACATACATACATGCATGCGTACATACATCCATCCATCTATCCATACATACATACATACATGCATACATACATGCATGCGTATATACATCCATCCATCCATCTATCCATTCATACATGCATACATACATACATACACGTCCAGCCAGCATATAGCTATTTCGGGACAAAATCCAATACAGTTTATATTGGTGAAACGCCACTGTGATGAGGAGTTGAAATATCACAGGAACTGTAGGTTAATGTGTGACATAAGTGAGGTTAGATGAGGCATCTACAAGCATCAGCTGGAGGCTGATGGAGTGTTGTGGAGGCTGGTGGTACTATGTCCAGATGTTGGAGGGTGGATTTGACCCTCCCACCCTCCCTCCCCCCCCCCCCCCCCACACATTGACCGCAGTACGTCTAAGGTTACTTTCCACTCTCGCTTACCAAGGGTATAACCCCCGCCCCTCCCAACACACACACATGCATCAGATTCTTAACTTACAATATTTATGATTTACCAATTTATGTTACTACACTGACTGTCAATTTCACAATATTGTATAAACTTTGATGAATCGCTCGTCTATGGGTCATCCAATAATGTTAGCAGATTTCTAGATGCTACCACTGCTAGGTTTAGGCTCAGCTACAAGTACCTCTGGAAGTTTGTAACATCTGATGATGTAGATTTGACTAAATGTAAACTCTGTCAGCAGAACTATTCGCATACTTTGCGTCATTATATAATGGAATGTGAAAAATCGCGGAATTTAAAGATAACAACATCAATAGTGTCCATGAAATGTGTAAGTACTTCATTCATAATGATGTGCTGCTCGAAATCTTAGCGAAGTATCCAAAATTTGCTTACTGTAGGTAATGCATACACATGACTGTAAAGCTGCCGCCCAGTTGGGTGGGTGTGGAGCACATGACTGTAAAGCTGCCGCCCAGTTGGGTGGGTGTGGAGCACATGACTGTAAAGCTGCCGCCCAGTTGGGAGAGTGTGGAACACATGACTGTAAAGCTGCCGCCCAGTTGGGTGGGTGTGGAGCACATGACTGTAAAGCTGCCGCCCAGTTGGTTGGGTGTGGAGCACATGACTGTAAAGCTGCCGCCCAGTTGGTTGGGTGTGGAGCACATGACTGTAAAGCTGCCGCCCAGTTGGGTGGGTGTGGAGCACATGACTGTAAAGCTGCCGCCCAGTTGGGAGAGTGTGGAGCACATGACTGTAAAGCTGCCGCCCAGTTGGGTGGGTGTGGAGCACATGACTGTAAAGCTGCCGCCCAGTTGGGTGGGTGTGCAGCACATGACTGTAAAGCTGCCGCCCAGTTGGGTGGGTGTGGAGCACATGACTGTAAAGCTGCCGCCCAGTTGGGTGGGTGTGGAGCACATGACTGTAAAGCTGCCGCCCAGTTGGGTGGGTGTGGAGCACATGACTGTAAAGCTGCAGCCCAGTTGGGTGGGTGTGGAGCACATGACTGTAAAACTGCCGCCCAGTTGGGTGGGTGTGCTGCAAGACTAGTAACTGTGTGACTCACCATAAATGTAAAGTGCCTTGTATAGTGACTGTTGTGAGCATCTTGTTGAATCACTTGTGGCACAAAAGATTACTGATGTGTGTATTTGTGGTGGTGATTAAATATGTATGTGTATGTATATATGTATACGTATGAATATGTACATGCATGCATAAGTATGTGTACATTAATAATTTTGTAACTAGCGTCAAAAGATTGTTATTTGCTTAGCTAAACGAACTAGAGGGTTCAGTTCCTGAACCGATTATGTGCCTCTGTAATCCTTTACACTACCGCCCACGGGATGTGTATTATGGGGTGCATAATAAAGAAAGAAAATGAATGGACCGAACCCCACAATTCATTTAGCTAAGCAAGTTACAATCTTAATGAGCTAGTTACAAAATTCACTATAAGTCGTCAAATCATAAATGGGTTCGCGATCGACCACAAGTAGTGCATTACATAAATTTATCAGTATTGTGCAGCCTGTGATCCCCGCCTGGCTGGATACTGATACCTAGGTAATTTTCATGTGTCCGGACACCGGCGATAAGGTGGTATTATTTATTTAACTTAAGATATATATATTTTTAAATGTTGTCACATTAACGGCTACATCTTCCTTTCTTCTGACATATAGATTTTTAAGATTAATTAAAATATATGGAAACTAATTATACAATTTATTGGCTGGTGTGCAGGGCTTCACACTCTCAGAGCAAGCCATCAAGTAACTATCAAAACGCATATATCTTCGTTTTCACTTCAGTTATATTTATGACAAAGGATTTTAAATGTAGCCTATATTTCTACCTTTCAGATGACATAAATACTTTCGTTAATTACAATATCTAGATCAAACTAACATTGATTTTCAAAAGGTTGTATATTTTCCATCAATGGAGAGCATCAGCCAAGAAGCCTTCTTTAAAATATGAATATCTTTCCTCACCCAATAAGATCTAATCTCTGAATAAAACGCAAAAAACGACTTGATTGTAACCTATCCACCGCTGCCCATTGGATGGGGGAGAGGGGGTTATGTGTAGGATAAACATATCAATTGTGACACTAGCCCTCCATATATGTCAGTTGCTTAAATTATAAACTGTACTTGTGGTCGGTCTCGAGCCCATTGTTGATGTGACAATGTGTATTGACTTTTGTAACTAGCTTATCAAGATTATAACTTGCTTGGCTATATGAATTGTGGGGCTCATTCCCTGAGCCCATTATGTGCCTCTGTAACACTCCACTATCGTCCATAGGATGGGTATGGAGTGCATAATAAATGAACTAAACTAAGCTCTGCCTTTTTGATAACATATACAATTATTAGCTTTATTTGTGAATCTCAATTAATTAAACAATATATCACAGAGCCTGTAGGGTTCGGTGAGATGAGCGAAGAGACATGGGAGATTTTACATAAGTACAGTACATGGTAGTTTAAGTAGCGAACGCATGTCAACGAATAACGAGTATATATAACAAAACCATTGTCCTATGAAGTCGATTTAACTTCCAAACATATATTTTTTAATTAATGTTAAATGTTTTCTGGCTAGTTATGTTAGATTTTATTAAAAATACGTATTCTACTTGTTAACATTATAATTTAAATTTGTGATAATTTGAGCAGAGAAGTGCGACAACTGGATATGCCAACAAACACTTTCCAAACAACGATATATCTTGGATAAGTCGCTCCACAACATTGCTGCTTGGACCATCGACTTCCTTTGATGCTACTTATTTCATAATGAAATTATATTAGTTTGGAGTAAATATATGTTTTCTCATGTTCTGCATTCAGCACCCACATTATAGTGAGTAAATATACCATATTACTTCATTACTTAAATAGTGCTAGGAGGGTTTGAGTAGCTTTGGGTATTTAGTGCACAGAATCTCCAATAGATGGGGCGAGAGTCGCCCCATCTCTCTCACCCGAGAGAGAGTCGAAACTTAATTTAAAATTGATATATCTTTGTTCTCGAACATGATATATTTCATTTGGTGCAATTATAATAATGTTCATATATCGGTCTTTCTGGAGGCATATAAGATTTTAGGCTTTATTAGCGTATCTTTGTTAATTATACAATATATCGGCAAGTGCGTAGGCGTCTGCACTCCATGCCCGACAAGCTACTGAGCGCTAGTATAAAAACATATGTATCTTCACTTGAGCTATAAATATGTCTATTGTAATGTATTTAAAATGAAGCTCTTATTTCTATCTTGCTTAAGACTTATAAAACATTTGTGTTTATTAACGAATTTACGTGAAATAAACATTGATCTGAGAGAGAGTTGCTCTGTCGTTCAGTCTGTACGGGGTGGGAGCTCCGTAATTTTTAAAATACAATAATCTTCATTAGAAATTTAAATATGTCTATAGTAAAGTGTTTAAAGTGAAGCTTATATGTCTGTCTTTCTTGAGACATATAAAACATATATGTTTACTAACGAATTCACGTGAAATAAACATTGTTCTGAGAGAGAGTTGCTCGGTCGATCGATCTGTCCGGGGTCGGAGCTCGGCTATTATAAAAGTACACGTATCTTCGGTTTAAATTTAAATATGCCCATGGTAAGGTATTTAGAATGAAGCTTATATTTCTATCTTTCTTGTGACATATAAAACTTTTACGTTTATTAAGGAATCTGCGTGAAATAGGCATGGTTCTGAGATGAATGCTGCGGTTTTCGAGCTCGACGCGCGGCAATGGACGCCATATACACATCCAGTGGGTGTTATTGGACCCCATACCCATTTTATGGGTGGTTGGAGCCCCATACCCATTCTATGGGTGGTTGGAGCCCATACCCATCCTGTGGGTTGTAGTGGACGCCATACTCATCCTGTGGGTGGTATTGGACCCCATACCCTTCCTGTGGGTGGATGTGATCCCCATACTCATCCTCTGGGTGGATGTGACCCTCATACCCATCCTGTGGGTGGTATTGCACCCCTTACTCACCTAACAGGTGGTAGTGGACAATATACCGATCCTGTAGTTGGTATAGTAGACACAATACCATCCTGTTTAGAGTAGTTTACCCCATAGACATTCCAATGAACCATCGTTTTCTGTTAGCGTTCCTACAAAACATCCTTTAAAGATTTGTAAAGCACCAACTATGGTATATAATATTGATTGGTGAAGGACTGTTATTCTATGTAATAATTTTTAGTGCTTATTATAATTTACTAAGAACAACTAATATTTCTCAAAACAAAACTACGAACCTTCAATACGAAGTAGCTGATCTATAATATTCTAAGAGCATGGACAATAGTAGGTAAATTTCACAACCCATGTGGGACCTGAAAAGTACAATTTTCCTTATAATTGAACCAATCACGACTATTCTGCTATCTAGGTTGACGGACGGGTACTGTGAGACGCAAGTTGGTACGTGAGGAAGAGTTTGGGCCTTGGAAAAAAAAAGTAACTGGGAATATATCACATTTACTAATTCATATTCAACATATTGACTTTAAGCATTAAGTCATATATGTGCTGTCTTGTGTGAGAACGGGTTGCCACCAGGACCACCATGTGGTCAACTTCAACACCGACTCCAGAACCGCCCATGACCCTGGCGACAGAGGTAATTCCTTCTCCAGCTCCCAACACTCCTACCATCACTATCTCAGCAGCCGCGCTAGCAGACGTGCCGTCTACAAACGATAACAGCACCACCAGCGCTCCTGAAAGAGCTACAACCACCAATCAACGACACCTAAACCTACCTAAGGCTGCGAGGCGAAAGACAAAAACGCCCACTACGGAGTTTACGGACTTATCAGACGAGGAAATCATAGTAGGAGCTCCACCGCCGCATCACAAATACGACACCTACACGGTTCAAGACTTCCTCATGGAGGCCACGTCACCAAACCCTAACGACAGCACTACTCAGCCAAAGTCGCAGGCAAAGAAAAAACGGAAAACCTAGAGGTCTACACTAACCCCACCAGCTCCGTAACCTGGAGCTCCGTAACCTCTTTCAGCCTGGAGGGCTGGCTGGTACAGCCAGCCCTCCAGGCTGAAAACCATAATGAAGACCCCCATCCATCGCCACATCTCTAGTATCAGCCACTGATACAGATAATGGCTCCAAAGAGCCTCCACTTACGGGCTCACCATAGCCCGTGCTACTGGAACTTATTGTTCTGAGTAGCGAATCTTAAACAACAACAACCACCTCCTCCTCATCACAATCGACTTGAGAATGGTCCAGGACGGACCGAAACGTCGTCGTCCCTTCAACTTCTAGTGTGTGGTCTGGTCAACATACTTCAGCCACGTTATTGTGACTCATCGCCTTCATCAATTTTAATCTGTTCATTCAAAAGAGGAATTTTCTAATATAATTTAACAGCTAGATATTAGCTTACTCTGCATATTTAGGCATTGGTTAGGGTAGGTGTTGAGATTCTGTTGGCGATTATTTGAATTTGTACTATGTGGGAGAAGCCTTTACTGAATTGTACTAAGTGCAACAGTCGTCAGTGGAGCACTTGTTCAAGAACTGATGGTGTTCGAACATCATCAGTTGAGTCGTGTATAAACCGTTTTTCATTTATAAATATTGATTGGCAGGTGTATGGAATGCACATTGGCCGTTTGTTTGTTTATAGGTGAATAATTGTGAAGCTAGTCACACAATTGTGTATAATTACATGGACATAAATATTTACGCGAAAAGGTACTCCGATAATACCCAAAAGGTGGTATGTTTCAGTAACGCAAAAAAAATGAAGTTAACTTAACAGAAGTATCAGAAAATACTAAAGCAAAATACAAACAACTTTAATCCAAATAAAAGAATTATCTTCAAGGGGCCGGGTGACTGAGAATGTTTTTAAATATGGAAAAATAGTGGAAAATATTAAACAAATTTCTCGTTATTTGGCATCAGCGTCGTGAAAATTTCATCCGGATGTGTTAGGAAATGAACTTTTTAAGAATTATAAAAAATAAATGCGTGCGCGACGGGCGGCAACCTATACTGATGACAAGGGTAACATCTCCTATTTACTGGCAATCGGGGATAGAGAGATGCAAGCACCTGTCTGATGCACAAAGAAGTAGATTAATAGTGAGGGTCTACAAAGTTGACGTGCAGCTGGTGCCACTTGGAGGGCCAGATTTCACACATAATGAGTTAGTATGTTATGGTGTATTTTAATATATAAGAAATATTGCCATTGGGTAATGTATTTCTTTTTACAAAAAGCTGACAACCACTTTGTTTTATATGCGGATTTTGTTGACTTCTACTTCTTGAAGAATGCATATCCGACACCAAGCATGTGAAGTTTGAACGAAACTGGTCAACATGTTAAGCAGCCACAAGTGGCAGAATTTGACTGATTTCTTTTTGGTCGATCTATTTACAGATTTCAAACTATTGTCATTTTAGGTTGTATTGATGCATGAGGACCAGATGAGGGCCTTATCTATTATATATGGGCAATATAGTTAATGCAATATATGTTTATCCCTAACATATCCCCATATAGTTTTTTTCCGTGACTTCATTTCAACACATTGTCTTACATCTTTCACTTCTGAGTACGATTACCAAGCAATGTTTATTAACGTACAAGAAAATTCATTCAATAGAACTGCTATAGTCAATGTCAATAACTTCAACTTCAATTACTGTATCTCTAAAACAGGAATTTCAACTTTGAGACAGCTTCAGAAAAATTTTGGCCGATTCTCACCATTTTTACATTGTGCATAGTTCTTTGTTCTAAGGTGTTCTCTATGTCGTTTTGTCATAAAGTCCCAACATTTGGAGTTATAAATATTTTGCGTATAAATTTGGCACATATTTGGATGGCCACATTGAAAGAATATTTTACAGTAAACTGTATTCTCAAACAATGTTTTTCACCGAGGAACATGAAGGATATATGCTTTTCTGAGACCATAATGAACACAATAACAATAGTTGACATTTTAATATTTTTAACAATTTACGTACAGCTTGGCATATACACAATATAATTTGAAACAAATATCATTAATGAAAATGAGGGCCTTATAGACCCAGCAAAAGAATGAGAATTTAAATACAAACAACACAGCTTCAGTTATACGTTACCACAACACAACCAGAGAATAGTCTTCCAGGGCCGGTCATTGACAGTTGGAAATGTCTACACCTTGGGGGCACCTGAGAAGTAATTTGTGACACCGGAACACCGGTATTTATACGATTCTGTCAGACGTCTGGAGTGACGTCACGGGTTGTGAACGGAAGAAACTGGAATATTTCGTCTGTGTTTTCACCGGGTGCGAAGGGCGGTGACTGGAAGGAGGCGCCTCGTACACGTGTTACTGCATAAATATTAGTGCCTGAATAGTCTTCACTATATGATCACCGAAGATAAGACAAGACGAAAGTTACCGACTATGAAGGGTAATTACGTGACAATAGGTAAAGAAATAGGGGAGTAATGAGGTTTAATGTCAATCAAACACTGGGTTAGGCAGTGGGTGGGGAGAACTCGGTAGAGATTTCGTTAGTCGGTACTGAATGGTGAGGTCTGGATTTTACCGTAGGCAAGGTATCAATGTAGTTACTCTGTATTAAGGGTTAGTATATTTTTCTTTGCGTATAGCTTCTAGTATTTGCAGTCTTCTCTGGTCAGTGGTGGATACCAGGATTGTTGTATGTTCTAGTTAGCGTTGTGTTGTGTACACTTGCATATGGTTTCTAGTGGCCCCAGCTTGTCGATGGCAGGTCAGCCATTTTGACAGCTTTGCATACAGCATTTTTATATTGGCCATAGTGCATTCGTCGTAGTGCATTTTAATAGTGGTCATACCAATGTAAGTAGATCGAAGGTGATATCCTTCATTGGGGGCATATAAATTTTATATTGAATTTAAAAGCAGTGAACTGTATTTTGGGATTCCACAATTGTAGAGGTTTATATTTAGAAACGACTAGACTGAAGTAAATTAGTTAAGTTGAATAAATGAATTTAAAGTTAATTCGTTCCATTAATATAAACACGACAGCTTAGCTGTGCTAGAAGCTGAAGTTCGGGGCTAGACGAGTACGAGTCGTGTAGGCCCTGTTTCTCCACTCGTAAGAAAGGTAACTGCAAAAGCCTATTGCCCCATACGAGGCTGCTGCTGTTTATAACCACCCAATCCCACTCGTATACATGTCCAACGCACGCTTGAACCAATTAAGGGTCTGCTGACGGCAGACGGCGTTGCAGGAGGCTAAGGTGATCCAAGAGCACAGGATGAGTGGCTCTCCAGGTTGTTTTAGATTCAGCTACTCATAACAAAAGTTCTGAGTAGCTGAATCACCATACTCTGCTCACCATAGCTGCACGGGCTATGGTGAGCCCGTAGTGGACTTACCTGGCACAGGAGCGGGACTGTGGCTCTGTAGGGAGGCGGTGCCCTTTATATAGCCTGGCGGTGATGACGTCACAGCAAGTGTCAACATAAGGTGGTAACAAGCGCTACTAGCAAACTGCTAGTCTGTGATTGGCGGCGTCTTTGTGTTGAGGCTGTACCACTGCTAGTTGATGGCGGATAACTGCTCGTTTGTGAAGGCAAACTACCGGTTAGCTGAGGCGCCCTGCTAGCCGCAGAGTCGTGCCTGGCCGAGCCTGGCCGAGCCTGGCCGAGCCAGGCCGAGCCTGGCCCTGGTGTGTGTGGAGAGGTGGCATCACTGACTCATTTTGGCTGGTGTAGAGGTAAACTTCCAGTACAGAGGCATTGATGATGAGGAGAAATGGCAGTTCAGGGGATTCACGAGACAACAGTTTGTTTGGAAACTACTTAGAAATAGGTGAAGTATATGGACACAGTAGAAATGCTTCTATATCAATCTCAAATTGATTTATACGCAAATTTATACTCAATCGTACATAAATTGTGTGTATGAGTGAGCATGTATCTACCTCTGATGTTCTGGGTCGAGTCCTCCACCTTCTTCATAAACTGCCGCTCCTGCTGCACCAGACTGTGATACACAACACTGGGTATGCTAATACGCAGAACTCTTAACTCTTTATTAGACTCATGCCTTACCTAGGTTTAGTCATCTCAGCAGAGAAAAACTTCTAAATCGGCGTCCACCCAGGCAGGGAGCAGCTATTCGCAAGATGCAACTGTATGATGGCTCCCAGCTTTACTATGTTAATTGATTTAAATACCTTGGCCTTGAGGTGCCACTGTATGGTCTTGTTGTATTCAGACTCTGTCGTCAGTATAGAGAGAGACTGAGAGTTCTGAAAGTTATCACTCAGGCTGTGGTTCCAATGTCAGCATTGTCAAAATGATGTATACAAAATGATGTATATATTCATCATAACTTTAGTGGATTATGTTGCACCTCTGTTTGCTTTGATACCTGAAAGAAAGCTTGGGGGCTTGAAAAACTGCAGAACGAAGCTTTGAGGATAATCTGTGTGCCCCCTCGTACCACAGATACTTAATGAGAAACAAACCTAATATCCCGAGGGTCGTTGATCGTGTTTCTGAAATTAACTGTCAAATTGGTATAAAAATGCTTAGGCTAGCTCATCCTTACCCTTGCACAGAAACCCTCCAGAATTTTTCAGAAGGTCAACCTTGTTCCAAATGGATCCAATGTTCTAACTAAAATGGATCCTACCATTGTTCCAAATGTTTCAACTAAAACTGGAAATGAACCGAGTGTGTGAAAGATTTATAATTTGTACTAAGAGACAAGAACTTCAGTTTCCTGCACCTTGGGAGAGTCGCCCCTTTCAATTTCAATCGCTCCCTTTTCACCCAAGAAGCAAATTAGATACCAGCCCAAGCTTCGTCTTGAGGCAAATCTCGACTCCATATTGACGTTCTGTCAACAGAGCTTTCTCTCCCAAACCGTATTGTGAGGTTTTTCCTTTATCCCTTATACATGTCTTGGCCCCACTTTGGCCATCAGATGTGAAGTGACCAATTTCCTACAACAGTCTAGCACCGTGCTGGCCACCAGAGTGAGAGATTTTACTGGTTATTGGGATGTTGATTCGAATGTTTGTCTTCGACCAACAAATTAATACACAGAGGAGGCGTGAGCAAGACGCCAAAGATCTACTTCAGGTGAAGATGAAGGCAAAGGCGGTCTTCAATTCTTAAAGCAAAACCAGACCTTCCACACTTAGATCGTTCTCTGCAACTTGCTTGCATGAAATCTAGCAGGTAGCTGATGGGTTCTCACACTTGTCAATTCAAATTAATTTCAAAGTAGCAAATGGTGATACTAAATGGGGTCAGCACTGCAGAGTAAGGAATAACAACATAGGCAACTGTCTTAGCAAAATGAGGTTTATTCAACAACTTTACTTCTGTTTTGTAAGGCTGGTAAGTTTTCCATTCTTAGATTCTCAAGATTCGTCCATATAGGTGCTCCCAGCATTGTTCTGGGGGCATCATTTTGTGACATTTAAAGTTTCTTCCATTGGTTACCAATAAGGGATGTAAAAGCAGGAGCATCACAGTCAATGAGTGACCTAATTGCTTGAGCGTAGAACATTTTGAGCACTGGTAGAGTTGCACCATCTCTTCGATTGAAATAAGTTTATTGATGTAAAATACACACAAAGGGATGAGGTAGCTCAAGCTATTCTTACCCGTTCTTCGTTTATGTATGAATTGTGTTAATGCATACATAAACCCACATCACAAACAATAAACATATTACCAAACATTCTGAGATAAACATCTACATTTCCTCCTTTACATAAGTAGTATGGTATCAGACGTACACACAAATACTTTTGACCTAGGTATACTGTATAGACAATTTGCAAGAGATATGCAGATAATTCAACAAAAAATTAGTCTTGGTGCAAAATTCTTATCTCTCAAGAATATCATCAACCTTTCCGTTGTGACACATCCAGGCTATTTGTTCAGGAACAGTCCTTATCTCAGTGTTTCAATATACATTAATCAATGAACAATCAAGAACATAATGGGCAAGTGTGAGACCTTAACATACCACATAGTTTACACTTCGTGTCATTATCATGAACACCTATCCCATATTCCCAGTAATATTTGTACCCAAGCCTGAGCCGCATGTACACAGTCACTCCAAGCATTTCTCCTTTTACCATAAGTGAAATGGGTGTTTTGACTCACATACATGTAGTGTTGCATGGTTTGACTTCTCTCATACATTATATCTCTCGTCTCCACTTCTGCCTGTGCCTGAATATTTCTGATTTTGCTTCTTATTTCTCATTGTGAATTCATATTCAATGTCAACTTGTGGTTTTGATGTGGCACGTTTGGCCAAGTCATCCGCCACCTCGTTGAGCACTATTCCAACATGAGATGGAATCCACACGAATTTCACACTATGACCTTTCAGCTGTATCTCAGTTATTCTTTTCTTACAATCCTCAACTATGGACATGAAGACTGGGTTTCGACTGTTTAAAGACTCAAGTGCTCCTCGGCTATCGACAAATACAAAAACATTTTTGTCATGACGTACTTCCTCCAAACACGCCAGAATGGCCTGCAGTTCAGCTTGTGTGGATGATATATAATTACTAAGCCGGAGTTCAATTATCCTGTCCACCGTCCCAAACTCTGTATATTCTCTTATTAGGACACCACACCCTGCCCTGCCATCCTCCGACCCGTCACAATATACATGTAAACTGTTGCCTCTTGGTAACAGAGATATCATGCTTCCATACAAACTCCGTAATTGTCCCGGTTCATGATGAATCTTTTTCACCTTGAGGGGTACAATTTCGACGTCTATTTTCTGTACTTTCCAGGGAGCAGATCTATTACACTGTCGAGAGGGTTTACAGCTGTCAAGTACGTCGTATTCCCTGAGGTCATGAGCTAATCCCCTCGTGTAGCGTGTCTCCCTCAGTTTCCTGGAAGTGGGTACGTCACTCAAGCAGGTCTGTACGCTCTCAAACAGCTTATCCTCTCCTTTTCTCCGCATGAAACGAATAGATAATCTAGTGTTAATGTCACGGACTCTTATCATACACACTCTGGAAATTTAATTCCATTCTCATTATTTCAATCATTGCATTTCTTTGACATCCAAGAATAATCCCCATAGCCTTGTTCTGTATCAGCTCTATTTTTTTAATTCTTCCTTGGCCTGTGTAAGACAATACGGGTTGCTGCGTAGTCTATCAGGGAACGAACAGTACTTGTGTATAACATCCGCAAGATAGGTACCCCAACACATTTACCAGAAAGAGCCAGTGCTTTTAGAGGATGCATACGGGCTTTACATAAGGTGCTGATATGATTTATTTCAGCATTTTTACTCACGTGTGTATCTAACATACATGCCCAGATTCTTGTACTTCTGAACACGGCTCAGTTCCACACCATTTAGTGTTGTATTTCTTCGTTTCCTATACTCATATTTGGTTTTATCTGCATTTATAACTAAGCCTAACTTGTGACAGGTTGTACCAAGTATGTTAAGAGGAGTTTGAATTTTGTTCCCAGAAGTGCCTTGTATAAGAATGTCATCAGCATATATGATCGTCGTGACCCCTGGAGGATACTTCTCCGATGCTAATTTGTTCATTAATACATTGAATAAGGTGGGACTTAAAACTCCCCCTTGTGGGGTACCTAACTGAAACATCCGTTCCTCAGACATGTATCCCTGGTAATACACCTGACCTTTTCTGCCTTGTATATAATCCCTTGCCCAGTGTAGCAATCTCCCTGTTATTCCCAGATTGGCTCATTCGTATAAGATTACTTCCCCATTGGCTTTATCAAATGCTCCTTGTAGATCAACAAAAACTCTACAATTGCCATCCACATTAGACAAACACTTTAAGAGACAATCCGCAGTACTTTTGCCTTTGATAAAACCAGAGAGATTACTGGACATGTTATCACCTACAAGGTAGAGTAGCCTATTTAACAAAATCCTTTCCATCATTTTACAAAAGCAGGATATTAAGGAGACAGGTCTGTAGCCTCCGTTTGACTTAGGGATAGGAATGATGACAGCCTCTTTCCATTTTCTTGGTAACTTTCCCCCTCTATAACTCATATTAAACAAATCAAGTAAGGGACTAGGTTTCATACTGGCTAAATAATTAAGAATGTCATACGTTACTCCCTCTTTCCCCGGAGCAGTAGAGCTGCAACTTTTTATAGCACCCAGTAGCACATCGTGAGTTATCTCGGTGCATGTTACAGATCTTGTATTTAAGGCACATAAAGTTACTCCATTTCTAATATTTTCCCATGACTCAATGGTGACTCGTGTCTGCAGGTAAGGACTCCATACCAGCAATACTTGCCCATTTATCTACTAACTCATTAGCAACCTTCCCTGGATCTGAGTGAGCAATGAATTTGGGCTTACAACCCCTGATTTTATTTACTGCTCTCCATATGTCTTTAAGGTTCTTAGTGTTACCAATGGATTGAGCAAAGTCTTGCTAGTATCTGTCCCGCGCCTCCTTCCTCACCTGACTGCATTCCCTAGCCACTTCCAACATTGTATTTTTCTCTTCATCCCTCATTCCATTTATTAAACATTCTTTATGTGCACTCCGTAGCATTCTCTCCCACCCCTTTAACTTGCCGATCATTAGAATATTTAAATTTCTTAGGTCCATTCGTCTTGCTTCCCCTGCCCCCGTTATTTTCCCCCTGTACTAATTTCTCTGTCCTCGACCATGTCCTCGTAAAAACTATCAACGCAAAGCGGCGTGTATTGTTGATACCAATCTCCCATATTTTGAGTAAAATAATTTTTCATATCTTTATTAATATTTAGCCTTTTCCTTTGAAAGTGGACTTGTTTTTTCCCCAGTGGTAATTCAACGTTCAAGGCAAAGTGGTCACTAAGTAGTTCCCGAACAACCCGAGCCTCCCCCATAATCCCCTGAGAGTTTAAAATACAGGCATAGTCAAGCCGCCCTCCCCTGATGCGAGTTGGTTCATTGTTTCCCAAGAGACAGGTATCTGGATGATCTTGTAGAAACTGTAACCACTTGACCCCATTAGCATTAATACTACCCACTGTCCCAAGGCTTGTGTGCCGAGCATTAAGGTCCCCAATGACCAGTGAAGGATTAGTATAAATGCAGTCAGGTAGATAGTGTCGAAGCAGTTCCTGGATACATACAAATTAACTACAATAAATTCCCCTTCCCTTAATGATAATTTAACACACACACTCTATACCTTGCGTTTTTTATGGCGGTTCTACTAACTCTGCTGGTATGGAGTTCTTAACATAAATCGACGTCCCTCTGATGTTATTTGCGGTGAAGAGGTGAAACCTTTTATAGGCATTTAATTTCAATAAGCCTTCATTCCTATCCCCTGTCTCCTGGAGAGCTACAACATCAATATCATTTCCCATCACATAACAATGAACATCTGTAACTCTGTTTCTTAAACCATTAACATTCCATGACAACACTTTCAGTCTAGGGTGATCCATTATTAAACAATTCACTGTCTAAGTCATCCCCAATAAGTTCACTAAATGATAGCCATACCTTGTATAACATCTCCCACCTCCTCCCAAGTTCACCAGTAAAAGCGACATTGCGTTTCTCAATAGATTTTTTCAGTCCTGTGACGTCCATTATTGGCCCAAATGATTCCTTCATTTTATGTGTAATTATAGGGTTCTTCCTTTCACTAAGACTACCATCATTCACACACACTTCACTTTCCTTCATTTCATCACTCAGTATTTCATTATTGCCCTCGACCATCATATCCTGACTTTCCTTCACCGTTTTGTGATTTTCCTTGACCTCCTGAACGTTTAATTTCGCCTCGATGGACTCGATTCTCTGCCCAAGATTTCGGAGGAACTCAACAACTTTTCTTAGTTCAGGCCACACCTCCTTGACCATATCATTATGGCCCTCTTTCTGAGCCCCAGTAACCACTTCACTCACCGTTACACTGTCACTGCCGGAGTCCTGAGTGGTGGCGTGACTGCTTGTTGCTTGAGCCTGACGAAGTAAAGGTGACTCCTTTACCCACGCATTCGTCCGGTTCACTGGCGCTGTTTGGGGCGGACTATTTTGCTGTGCTCCCGATGTCTGGGTAAGAGCTCTTGCCTGCTCTGTAACATTCACCGGCCGGGGAACATCCATACTCGGCCTCTTGCTACACACAGCCGAGCTGGCATTGTGAACACCTCCACAGTTGCAGCATCTGGGAACTATTTTCTCACCCAGATTAAGTCTGTTTCTACGCACATTAGAGAGGTGAGACTTTCCGCAGAAACGACATCGTGGATCATGTTCACAGCTCCACGATTTATGCCCCCATCTGCAGCACTTCAGGCATATTATGGGCTCTTCCACATACGTTGGTACATGTGTGTAGCCAACCCCGGTGATGAACACACTCTCGGGAACTTCACCTCTCACTAGAGCCACCACCTGACTCCTAGCTTCACCTTTAATAAGGTGACGCTTGGCCCACACAAATTGTTGGTCGTCGAGGATGAATTCGGGGTCTAGAATCTGAGGGTATTTATAGATAATTACCTTCGTCAGCTTCTCGTTCCCCTCCCGTATTTCCATAAGAATTCCTTCATATCCTTGCTGGGTAAGAAATAAAACTGCCTCCATAGAACCTACCGTTAAGAAAGGTCTGTTCACACCTTCCTTCAGCAGGGGCTCGAACTTGCGGTGTTCTCTTCCGAGTTTGACTGTTCACAGCAGCTTCTGATGATAGGCCAGCGTGCATGAGGCAGGGAAGAGAAGCCTCCACCTTCGCTGACCCCTCACCTTCCTGACATCGTTCTGTCCGTTCGTCGACATCAGTCTCGGCGTCGTTCTTCATTCTCTTGTCGTTTCCGTTATGTGTACTATCACTGTAAACACTACGCCTTACATCCTGTCTTCTCTGTTTCTTCTGTTGCCTTTTTGAAACTCACCCTCCTCGACTGACTGGCTGCTTTCTGAGTCCATGTGAATATTGCCGTGGGGAGTAGCCAGTTCTTCTGGTGACTGAGTCTCCATCTCAGTACTCAGCATGGGGGGTAGATGTGTAGAATGCGATTAATACTAGTCGGTCTCCTGTGAGTAGACTGAGCTAAACACCAGTACCAATTTCACCCCTAGTCGCGGAGCAGGTACTTCTTGACCCGACCGCGTCCCAGGTAAGACTGCGATCTCCGACTTGTCAGGGAATTTCTGGCATTGCATCGTTGCCGAATATATTCAATTTCTTGAGTGAATTTCAACTGCCAATCTATTATAACTTCAAGGCTTACAGAAAAGAGGTAACCAACTCAATTTCTCATCCTTGTATTGCCTTGGGTTGTCCTTGAATGGGTTTGCTCATTTCCACCTGCACTAATACAAATAATGGGTTTGTTCCCATTTCCAATCATATTCATGTTGCCAACAATATCACCAATTCCGGCTCGCGGATAGCAACCCTTAACCTGTTCCTCCTATCTCTGGCACAAGAAGTTCTATCCAAATACTTCACTTGGGAATACAGTATTCCACAACCTGAATTCGCTTAGTTACTTACTTTACTTTCTGAGCACTTTTCTGTTTATCTGCAGAATAAATATTGTTTTCAGAATTTTTTTCTGACTAATATCATCAGTGTTACAGCAAGGTTGAGGCGTCACATGTGATGTAACGACCACGACCGGTACAGATGCCTATGGTGCATCTGGCATCATTCCGTGCGTAGGTTCGAACCCTCATCGAGGCTCCTGTGGGCTCGGTCATTCGATATAACACGCTATTATGATTTCTGTGTGTATATGAAGAAGTTTTTCTCGATCAACATAAGTTTCAGTTAAACGTTTTATTATTAGTAGTAAAGTTTATTCTAAAAGAATTAATATCACCTAAAACTTTACACAGTTTGACCTAGAGTCGAAGGGAGCCGGTCGGCCGAGCGGAATGCACGCTGGTCTTGTGATCCTGTGGTCCCGGGTTCGATCTCGGGCGCCGGAGAGAAACAATGGGAAGAGTTTCTTTCATCCTATGCCTCTGTTACCTAGCAGTAAAATAGGTTCCTGGGTGTTAGTCAGCTGTCACGGGCTGCTTCCTGGGAGTGGAGGCCTGGTAGAGGACCGGGCCGCGGGGACACTAAAGCCCAGAAATCATCTCAAGATAACCTCAAGATAGACTTTGATGGATTGTTTCATGTGTGGGATAAAGAGCTGTTTAATATAAATTATAACTGCCTCGCATGCCAACTCTGTACAGATCCTAGGATTACAAAACTCGATTATTTACACAATTTATTATGTATGGATACATACATAATGTATGTGTTTTAATAATAATAAGGAAAATAAAAAAATAATTTACTAACCACGAATAACAATTTAAATCCAGTATTTTAAGAGTATACATTAAATTAAGGTGAAACTTAGGCGTTAGTTTCAAGACCAGTAGAACCACCATTGTGACTGCAAGACATTGGGACAAAAATTAAAATCCTTCTAAAATCCACAGATATATTACATTCTGCGAGTATTCTAACAGGAGAGCGTTGAGACGCTACAGGTCCTGGAGGTTAAGGCAACTCTTGGTCGCCATACGGAAGTGTCTGGTGAGCAGTGTGAAGGGAATGAGGAACAGGACGAATCAGGGTCGTCATGTACCAGAAGATGTCGGCCAAACACCTCACACGGGCGCTCGTGGTGGCCACGCCAATAGTCCAGTGTAGTTTAACTTTGGAAATGCCCTCTTCAGGACGATTTAAGACAGTTAAGCACTGGACATGTGCTCCATAGTGGGGTCATGGCTCCCAAGTCAAGGATGGTAACCACAGGAGTCTCCTTCCATCAATACGCTTACATTATCAATTTTTAAGTCATTATGAATAAAACCAGCACCATGCAGGGAGTCCACAGTGGTGCACATATCCAACATGCACCTTACAATGGGCTTTCTCTGCAGAGGAGCATCTTGTTTAATTTAGAATTATGACTCCAAGACTGATTTTCCACGGTAAGTCATAAGTAAAGCGAGGTGAAGTGGGCACATTCCCAGTAATTTTGGGAACCCTCGATGTCTAACCTTGTGTAGCATTCGTGCCTTGATCATTACTTAATAGTAACAGCATATTAACTTCTGCTTGTCGAACAGCATAAGACAGAGCGACTGAAGTTCCTCCTCACGGGTCACCTTGTAACACTTGCCAAAGGCTCTGGATCCGAGGAAATTGTTTTCGTGTACCTGGGACAACAGACGACACGACCTGATAAACGACAATCCCTGATGTTTGTGTTCCATGAAAAACATATCTGGGCATTCTGTCATGCATCACACGGTGTGTGATCCTGGATATTTCCAAGTAATTATTTAGTTGCTGAACACTTTGAGCAATGGGCGAAAATAGAGATAATCCATCGGTTTCCACAACAGCATTGTAGATCCTCACAGAGGTGTCAGTAGGTACCGCAATGTTAAAATATTGGTTATAACATGTCTTGATGGACCTCAGGTTTTCTGGTTAGGAATCCTCTTTGCCGTCCACTGCTTTACCATCTTACACCCAACAGTGACATTATCACACTCAGATATCAGATAATTATCATCACACTCGGGAATGTTGGAACCCCATGTCATGGGGGCGTGTCAAAAATTTTTGTCATAGCTGTGTCTCAGAGGTCTGTTAAGAATTTAGTGGTGATGGACCTTTAAATATTGTCCAGGGGAATAGATGATTGTACTTGAGCCTCGGGGCAAATCAAAAAGTAAGGAAAACAACCTGGTACATAGACAAAAAATTATATGCAAAGACTTGCAAACATATTCAATAAGGTGATATCCTTAAAATACATGGTCATTGAGTATTATTGAAAAGTCCCTAGCGAGGTCTAGATACCCTAAGGCTCACCGTCCCAAACCTGGAACCGTACACACAGCCACCACAACTATCCACTGATGAGACCCGCATTTACACCTCAAGGAAACCTGGAGACTCTTAAAGAACACCTCCAAAGTCTGCATAACTACTCTACAATATCTTGCATCCCTGTTTCGTTATATAAAGATAGGCTTATCTGACTGTACGGTTGTTGTTGTTAGAGATTCAGCTACTCGGAACAAGTTCCAAGTAGCACGGGCTATGGTGACCGTAACTTACCTGGCACAGGAGCGGGGCAAGAAGCACGGGCTATGGTTAGCCTCGTGGACGGGAGATGTCTCCCATCATGTTCGGACTGTACGGCCGGAGAAAACCTCAAATAGCAGGACCGGGTCGGATATACCTCCCCTTAAGTCAAGATGGTGTCCCCCTATCTTGCGTCGTCGCCCCTTGTTACTCTATGCTCTACATTTGCAATCAAACCCTTTATTGACTTTATTTACCATGTTCTCCATGCATGCTTTTCGATTGAGTCCATTTTCCCCTCAAATGGTTAGGCTGTTCCAGTTCGCATTATTCCTGACAATCTCCAGCTGAGAAGGTACTACTTTGCTGGGCGGAGTATTACTGGTAACTCGCGACCTCCCTAAAATCAGCTGTAGATATTTTCCTATCAAAAATTCTCCACTGTGTCCACCAACATTTTATACTTGAAACAAACCTCCACGGGAGGTAAGGTTCGTAACACCCCACTCGACGGTTAACATGTACTAACGGCTTGTCACAGTCATTGACATAACCTATAATACAGTACAGCTTTTCAATCTGTGGATCAGAACTGTTGTACTCGTTTAACGATAATTTAGGAACGTTTTCCAGTTCTTGAGGCAAAGACAGGTAACACTGCTGTTTCTGATTCATGTCTACACTCTCCAGTCGTTGAGGGAGCCGGGAGAACAGTGACGCAACTGTGAACTAAATTAATAAACTCCTGTTGTTGATTAAGATTCAACTACTGGGATCAAAAAATTCCAGGTAGCACAGGCTATGGTGAACTCGTGGTGTACTTACCTGGCACAGGAGAAGGGCTGTGTGTGGATAAGTGTGCGATTGATTTGTTAAAAATGAAGGTGGCACGGGCATGAATAGCCCGGAAATTTGTTTTGTGGTTGTTTCAGATTTAGCTACTCAGAACGAAGTGTCCATGTGGCACGGGCTATGGTGAGCCCGTAATTGAGTTTGGTTATTCGCGATAACCTTGTTTCTGTGATATTTGTGTACGTTTAAAATGGAGGAGGCGATTCCTCCTTTTTCCCTGTTTATTTATTGCTTCTGTTTTAGTGCACTGGTTTGTCTTTTTTTATTAACATTTTCTTGGTGGCGGATGTAGATGCAGAATGCTTCACTAGTGAGTCCCATTCCTCGATGGTTTTTCTAATCATTGTAGTCGCGGTGGAATGTGCATCTAATGCAGCTGCTGTCGTTGGATTAATGTTGAGTTTGATGCGCAGGGCTTCAGTAGCTTCACATTCCAGTGAGTAGTGCAATAGTGACGCCTCTGCTTCTGTTTCACAGATGTGACACTCTTTAACTATTGGGTTCATTACCTCCCAGCAGCACTTGGAACGAAGTCCGAGTCGGTGAATGGCTACTGCAATGTCTCTGGATATCTTTTTGCCAGGCTTGAAAGAAGAGTACCCAGTGGCTTGTTCGTACCATATCGCAGTGGATCGTCCTTCCGCTACTTTGGCTCTGTAGCGACTTTTGATAGTTGAGAATATTTTATTCTTGATTTGCTCCTTTATCTGTGAGAAACTTGGAGGCAAATGAACCTGTACAACACGTAGAGCAGTGGCAGTTTTTGCTAGCGAATCTGCCTTTTCATTACCATCTATGCCAATTTGACTTTGTATCCAATTTAGGGTGACTGACAGCCATAGATTATGCGCTTTTCCTGTATGTTGAATTTCTGTGAGTTGTATATTACCTCTGTGCTGACTGATAACAATGCCTGGAGCGAAGGTTTAGTCGGTATGAATGATGACGACATGTAAATTATAAGAACATAAGAACAAAGGTAACTGCAGAAGACATATTGGCCCATACGAGGCAGCTCCTCTATATAACCACCCAATCCCACTCATATACTTGTCCAACCCGCGCTTGAAACAATCGAGGGACCCCACCTCCACCACGTTACGCGGCAATTGGTTCCACAAATCAACAACCCTGTTACTGAACCAGTATTTACCCAAGTGGGTAAAGTGGTATGTGGTATTCATCCCAAGTGGTATGGGACGAAATATCTAGAGCATCTAGATCTAACAGTATTTATGTCATGGGTGACTTTAATTTTAGTGGAATAAACTGGGTGAACAAAACAGGGAATAGTGAAGCAGAAGATTTTCTAGAATTAATTGACGATTGCTTTCTTACACAACACATTAAGGAACCAACGCGGGAAAATAATATTTTAGATTGTGTTAACTAACAGGGAAACACAAATTAATGACATCGAAATAGGGAGTGATCTAGGGAACAGTGATCACAAAGTAATCAGATTTAGCATAGAATGGAATAGACCTGTAGGAGAAAATTCTGTTAAAGTGCCAGACTTTCGAAAAGCTGATTTTAATAGCCTAAGAAATTTTTTGGGTCAAATAGATTGGAAACTCTTGGGTATGGGGTGTGGGCAGGTCTTAGAGCAAGACATGAACCCAGCGATAGGTGACGTAAAAAGGGATTTCGATGTGGATTTAATATTTAACTTATTTAAGAATATTCTAAACAAAGCACAGGAACGTAGTATACCATACAAATTGAATAGATCGAATACTAATGACCCAAAGTGGATAACAAATAATTTAAAGAACCTTATAGGTAAAAAGAGAGCTTGGTACAAAAGGATTAAGAATGGGGAAGTCAGTTTAGAACAGGAATTCATACAACTGGTGTGTAGACATACTTGCTTTCCTGAAACTGCAGACTGATAAAGTACAAAAGAACAATGGCGGCCTCTGAATCTCATAAAAACAAGTACAGTGTCATCAAGATACTCAGTTGGAATCTTCCAGTAGATGAACGACATATGAGATTCAGAAACAAGTAGTGTATTGTGAGGACTAATAATAAACAGAAGCTACCCTATGACTCTGTAATATCCCCATTGGCCAAACTATTATGTATTAACGACAAGACCTACCATTAATGTATGATGACTTACTGTAAATATGTAGCTCTTGTAATAGCACTTTCTCTGTAGCTAGCTGACATTGTATCTATAAGGTGTGAAGGATTGAAGAAATTTTTTATGTAATAATCTAAGATGAGGTCTGATAAAGACCTTTTGTGCCCTCTGTAATGCTTTTGCGCTACCGCTCACAGGACGAGTATGGGGTGCACAATAAACTAGCCGCCTTCGGCGGCAACAATCAATCAATGGTTAGAAATGTTAAAAAAGAGATTAGGAAAGCAAAAAGAAACTATGAAGTTCGCATAGCAGAGCAAGCAGTCAAATCCTAAAGGTTTTTTCAGTTATATCGAACTAAGACAAGGGAAAAGGATAGGTCCATTAAAATCTGAGACAGGTCAAATAACGGATAATGACAAGCAGATGAGTAGTATCTTTAACAAATATTTTATATCTGTATTTACTAAAGAAGAACTTTACAATATGCCTTCAGCCGAACAAGTCTGTGGGTGGGGATGAGGACAGGTTGACTAGTTTAGCAGTTACCAGGGAGGATGTAATTAAACAATTAGAAAAACAAAAACCAAACAAATCCCCAGGGCCGGATGAAGTGTTTGCCAGGGTGCTTAAAGAATGCAAAGAGGAGCTTTCCGAGCCACTGTCTACCATATTTAATAAATCAATAGAGTCAGGCAGAGTGCCAGAGTCATGGAAGGTAGCTAATGTAGTACCAATTTTTAAGAAAGGAGATAGATCACTTGCGTCAAACTATCGGCCAATTACCCTAACGTCTATTGTGGGAAAGTTACTTGAATCAATAATTGCAAATGCAATTCGTCTCCATCTTGAAAAACATAAATTAATAAATGAGTCGCAACATGGTTTTACAAATGGCTGTTCATGTTTAACAAATTTGCTAACTTTTTATTCCAGCATAGTTGAGGCAGTTGATAGTGGTAAGGATTGTGATGTTATGTACCTTGACTTTAGCAAAGCTTTTGATACAGTGCCACATGATAGACTAATTAAAAAAAATAGCTCATGGTATTGGGGGTGCTATATTAACTTGGATTAGGGCATGGCTATTCCAAAGGAAGCAGAGTTAGTATAAATGGGGTTAAGTCGGAGTGGGATAATGTTGTTAGTGGAGTACCTCAGGGCTCTGTCCTGGGACCTCTGTTGTTTATAATATATATAAATGATTTAGATTCAGGTTTGAGTAGCAACATTTGCAAATTTGCCGATGATACGAAAATCGGTAGGGAAATTATTTCGGAGGACTCGCTATCACTTCAAGTTGATCTAGATAGGGTTTTGAAATGGTCAAAGGATTGGCAAATGCAGTTTAATGCTGATAAATGTAAAGTTCTGAGGCTAGGTAATGATGATAGTTACAAGATACGAGCTAGATGGTGCTGAGATTGCGAAGTCGGATTGCGAAAGGGATCTGGGAGTTATGATTAGTAAGAATTTAAAACAAAAGGATCAATGCATGAATGTTCGTAATAAGGCGAATAGGACACTGGGATTTATTAATCGAAGCGTTAGTAACAAGACACCTGGTGTGGTTCTTAAGCTATATCTTGCTCTGGTTAGGCCCCATTTAGATTATGCAGTACAGTTTTGGTCGCCGTATTATAGAATGGATATAAATTCACTTGAACGTGTCCAACGTAGGATGACTAAGTTAATTCCCCAAATTAGAAATCTTTCATATGAAGAAAGATTAACAAAGCTTGTTACATTCACTGGAAGGCAAAGAGTTAGGGGTGACATGATAGAGGTTTACAAGTGGATGAATGGACATAACAGGGGGGATATTAATAGGGTATTAAATATATCAATACAAGACAGAACACGAAACAATCGGTATAAATTGGGTAAGTTTAGATTTAGGAAAGACTTGGGTAAATACTGGTTCGGCAACAGGGTTGTTGATTTCTGGAACCAGTTACCGTGTAACGTGGTGGAGGTTGGGTCCCTCGATTGTTTCAAGCGTGGATTGGACATGTATATGAGTGGGATTGGGTGGTTATAGATAGGAGCTGCCTCGTATGGGCCAATAGGCCTTCTGCAGTTACCTTTATTCTTATGTTCTTATGTTCTTAACTGCTAAACTAATCATCTTGTCCTCTTCCCCACCCACAGAGACTTGTTTGACTGAATGTATAATGTTCAGTTCTTCTTTAGTAAATAGAGATACAATATTTATTAAATAATACACATATTTTGGTCTTGATCAGTTATCAGACCTGTCAGTTTTTAATGGACGTATCCTTTCATTATTCTTTGTTTGATATAACTGAAATAACTTTAGGATTTGTCTTTGCTTGCTCTGCTATGCGAAATCCATAGTTTTTTTTTGCTTTACTTATTTCACTTTAACATTTCTAACCAGTTGTATGAATTCTTGTTTTAACCGACTTCTCCCATTTTTAATCCTTTTGTGCCAAGCTCCTTCAACCTATAAGGTTCTTTAGATCCTTTATCCATTTCAGGTCATTATTATTCGATATATTCAATTTGTATGATATAGTACTTAACTGTGCTTTGCTTAGAATATTTTTAAATAAGTTATATTTTGAGTCCCACATCGAAATCCCCTTTTACGTCACCTATCGCGGGGTCCACGTCTTCCTCCACGTCTTCCTCCACGTCTTCCTCCACGTCTTCCTCCACGTCTTCCTCCACGTCTTCCTCCACGTCTTCCTCCACGTCTTCCTCCACGTCTTCCTCTGAGACCGGCCCACCCCCCATGCCCAAAATTTTCTAATCTATTTGACCCCAAAAATATTTTAGGTTATTGAAATCAGCATTTCGAAAATCTGGCACTTTGACAAAATTTTCTTCTGCAAATCTATTCCATATCATGCTAAATCCGATTTCTTTGTGATCACTGTTCGCTATCTCACTCGCTATTTCGATATCATTAATTTGTTTCCCTGTTAGTGAACACTAAATCTAAAATTATTTTCCCACGTTGGTTCCTTCATGTGTAGACTAAGAAAGCAATCGTAAATTAATTGTAGAAAATCTTCTGCTTCATTATTCCCTGTTCTGTTAAACCAATTTATTCCACAAAAATTAGTCACCCTGACACAACCTGCTAGACCTAGATGCTAGTGATATTTCATCCTATAGGTGTTTTGCTTCCATCCAGTTTTAAGTTTGGTGGCCTGTATATAACTCCTATTATAAGATCATTTGCTCTTTCATTTAATTCTTACCAAATAGTTTGTGTGTGGCTCATCTTTGATTTCCTCTTTGAAACTACATTTCAAATTTTCCCTAACACACATGGCTAATCCCCCTCCACGTCTTATATATCTGTGTGAAATAGTTTAAATTCATTTATTTGATATTCAGCTAATAGTTCTTTTTCTACATTTATACACGTTTCGGTAAGTGCAATGATATCTATTTTTTCTGTGCAGACAACAACATTTAAATAGTTTGTTTCTTAGACTAATACTGTTAGTATAATATACCCTAAGTGTATTGTTATTTTGAGGCCCTTCTCTTTTCCTGATCATTTTGCCAATTTGTTTCTCCCATAAACACCTTCTTTTATTACCTCCTTCCTCCATATCAATTCCCATATCACTATCAACTAACAGTTTAAACCAAACACAAATAAACACCTCCAACCACTGGTTCCACCGTGTTCGCAACAACCACCACCACCCCATCCCGAGCATACATTTCAATTCCTTCGTAGAAGTGTTCCCAGTTATCTATGAAAAATTTTGCATTTGATTTGTAGTATCTTTCCAGCCGGCAATTGACACAAAGTGCCCTCGACAACTATTCATTTCCAACTCCCTTTCTTGGAAGAATGCCACATATGATCAGGATTCCTCCCTTGCTCCTGACTAATTCTATGGCTATCTTAAACCTCTGTGTCAGTTCCTCACTCCTTACTCGTCCAACATCATTTCCACCTGCACTAATACAAATAATGGGTTTGTTCCCATTTCCGGTCACATTCATTCAAGTTGCCCACAATGTCTCCAATTCCAGCTTCCGGATAGCAAACTTTAACATGTCCCCCCTATCTCTGGCACAAAACGTCCTGTCTAAATACCTCACCTGGGAATATCCCACAACCAAAATTCGCTACGTTTTTTCCTCTTGAGCTCCGTGAGGGACCTGTGCTTCGTTGATTTGCTATTCGAACGAACTACAGGCTCACAGCACTCGTCCTCCAACATCCCCCTCCCAGTTCAGCTCGTTGATGCCGTGAGGGGTGCTTAGTGGGCGGCTGCCAGAGTGTGATGCTCCTTAGGACAGTCCTCTGTCCTTTTGTGGCCTTGTACTCCTGTTGCTGTCCTCTCTAATTGTGCTGAATGACTTTTCCTCTTCCTTCTGTTTCGTTTTTCTCCCCTCTTCTCCAATCTGCTTGTCGTTTCCTGCCGACCATTTGCTTGTTTTGGTTATTCCTTTGGACTTCTATTTTGACGCCCGGGTGCTTGAGGAGGCATACTCTTGCACCCGTAGAACTGTAGTACCCAACGTCGAGAGCGAGGGGAACCTTATATTGTCAATCCCCCTTTCGTCACTGAACCCGATCTCGACGGACTGACGGTTCTTAAGGTGGCGTTTGCGGGTTGTATACTCATGACTCACCCCTAGGGGACCCCGGCTTGATCGGCAATAGCTTCTTGTTGGGTGTCCTGCCTCTAATTGTGGCTCCATGGTGGGTGTGGGGGCACATTCGTGAGTGAAAGTATTTCTTTTCGTGTCTATGTTGATGAATGTTCCTCTTGTACCCTCTCAGGCTCGTGGGGTGGGCGACTAAGCCCTCGAGTCGGACTGTATTGGAAGACCAGGACCTAGATTCAGGAAGCTCTGTGTATTTCTTCGTAAGTGGGTTTGCTACGAAGGTTCCTAAGTGTGCCCTAAGAAGATGCTTAGGTGCAATTCAATAACGTCCACTTAGGAAGAACTTTGTTGGTTCACCTGCGTGCCGATAGAGGTCACTACTGTATTTCGTTTGGCCAATCAGAGAGCAGCAACATTCTTCATATTGACGATTTAGCGCTGGCTTATCGGAGCTCTACTGCCTCCTATTTACATCGAATTTTCTTATAAAATTAGTATATTTCTAAGTAAAACAAGTTTTTTCAACTTTTACAGTCAGCACCGACATTGTAGTAAACAAATATGTTACATTTGTTGTTTACCTACGTAATTCAAAGAGATACTGTGTAGCTGTCCTTGTTGCTCGGAAGATGCGCTGACAATTATTGTATATATTTACTGAATTTACCCCAAGGGCCACTAACTATCTAGTGGCCTCGAAGAGGACAGAAAGCCGGCGGCTTGTTAAAGGGCCCGCCAATTGTCTTAATGATATTTTTTAGCTGGAATTTGTCATTTACGGCTTCAGCGGGTAGGCGGTTCCATGGGTTTATAGCCGTCTTGGTGGAGAAAAACATCTGTTTTCAGTCCTACTTGAGAGAACATACTCTCCAACACTATATCTGTGATTGCCCTGTTATCAGTGACTTCATACCAAATGGTATGAGGTATTTTGAGCTCTGTAATTTCTTCATACACTCAGGAATATTGGAAGATATACTTGTGCTGCACCCAGATTTTGCCAGTGGAGGCTAATAGATCAGCATTAAGTATTTTGTTCTCAACTAATTCCATGTATGACTGGCCATCCTGTGAGGTGAGGATGTTGGATGAGCTTGTAGCTGGTTTTTGATCTACACTGTGTGGTCCTTTATACGGGATAGGGAAGCAGCACATTGCTGTGTATACCTAAACATGTTTAAAAATACATTGTTTGAGAGGAGTCTTGTAGAAACTGGTAAGAGTAATTATAATATGTTTCCTTGATTCAGTGCTTACCTCTTGTGAAAATCGCGAAGAGTTGTTTAGTCAGAGTTGATTTGTGTTTTTGTATTGAGGCTGGTATTTTCTAAATTGATTCCATGTACAGTATGTCTAACCATCCTGTGAGATGGGAGTATTAGATAAACTTATAGCTAGTTTTTTTATCTGCACTGTAATCCATATAGAATAGGGTAGCAGCACATTGCTGTGTATACCTAATCTTCTTAATAAAAAAAATCAGTAATAAAGATTTTAAATTATAGTTTGTATTATTACAAATACAGTACTGTATTATCCTTATTAAATCATGTTGACCATGGATCATTAAGATCTCATGTTGATATGTAATAGTCATATTTCTTTTGAACTGCTAATCCATGCTAATCATTCATTAAATTGTGCATTGTCTCAATTTTTCACTTCCTTGGATATACTGTACAGGACAAAAAGATAGGATAAAAATAAACCAGTAATATTTCTTTCATTATATTTTTCATTTAAATAACTGCATCAATATTTTTACAGCCGACAGGATTTGTTTTACCATACAGGTCCATTATTTGTTAAAAAAAAAAATTGGTTTATTGTTACACACAATGGTGCTACATAGCCTTCCCAGCTTGGTGCCTTCTTTTAATACTTACTGATTAAAAAATAAATAATAAATACATTTTATTCAGGAAAAGTACATACAGTTGATTTACAAACATAATGTTGGATTCATAGACAGAGCTAGTACATACAATACCTAAAGCCACTAATACTTATAGCATTTCGTGCAAGGAGTGGGGGAAAAAAACAGACTAAAACTTAATAGTAATTGAGATTAGGTATAAATTGTGTTGAAAGAAGGAATAAAAAATACAAAAAGGGGGGGTTAACATAGCATAAATCAGCAGTTGCACATGTTGGTGAACAGCGTTGTTTAAAAAATAGCAAGACATGGGTTGACATTTAGTAGGTAAGTTAGGTTACATGGAGTTTATTAGGCAATACTTGGTTTAACTCTTAAACTGGTTGAGAGAGGTACAGCCTTTGACTTGATTCGGGAGGTCATTCCACATTCTGGGTCTCTTGATTTGTAGAGCACTTCTAGTTTGGTTACACACAGCCAAATTGAGGACACTTGTGGAAATTCTTGGACACAAATTTGTTCCATGCTAAATATAGAGGAATCAGCTGAGTATTCCTCAAATAAAATGAGTTGCCTCAGCTTATAACGTAAATAAAATAAGCATTTCTCAAATAAGTAGCTGCCTCACCTCACTGCCTTACTGCTACATAGCCTTCCTGGCATGGTGCCTTCTTTTGATAATTACTTGTTCCACACCCAAATTGTATAACAGGAAGAGGTCTTGGACCCCCTACTTCCCTCTCTCTCTTTTAATAGTCTATAGTCATAATTATAGCTTTAAGTATTCAATGAATAAAGTTAACATTTTTACCCTTCTCCTTACCTAACATCATTTGTGCAGCATATTTTTATTTTATGGCTCACCCAGATTTAATTTCAAAATAAAACTAAACTAAATAAATTAGAAATGGGTATGTATAGCTAAGGTACACCCTTACTACTAGGTGAACAGGGGCATTTGGTGATGGTAAATGATCCCATCAGGCAGGGCTCATCACCTCTCATATTTCATGTTCACTAGTGTTTATTTACTTAATAACTACGGGTATAATATCTTGCTATTATAAAACTAATTCTATCATAAGACATATTTACTTTAAGTTTCAAGTAGAGAATGCATATATAACTAACACGAAGGACTCCTCTTCACTAGATTCAATTTTTATAATCTTTTGTTTGTTCCAAAATCTTAAAATCGATCCCAGTGTTATGTAGTAGAGAAAAATTTAGTTATATCCAGTTTACGTAAAGCTACGAGTGGTCGAAACCACACTTAGATCCCGGAATGAACTTACGAAGGTTTTTCCACTTTGTGTAGCTACCTAAATACCGCCGTAGCCGCCACGAAGGCGCTAAGAAGGAAAACATTCGTAGCCAAGAAGAAAAACCTTCGTAAGTACCTTCTTGAATCCGGCCCTAGGCTCTGTAGCCCCCGCTGCATTGGGCCCTGACCTTGCTCCTCCTTTGACCATCCTGATTACTCCCCTCGGCTCCCCTCCCACCTTTGTGGTTGGGTCGAGCCCCAAGCCCCCGATGGTGATCATCTCATCCCCTGGCACGACTCGGTCTGTAGTTGTGACTACTGTGCCTTTTAACCCCTCTCTCTATGGGGTTCTCGATGCCGTCCTCGACACGGCCGTACTCCCTCAATTCCTTCCTGTTCTGATGACTATCAAGTCTTGTTTGGTCCCGCTTCGTGGACCAAATACTTTGATTTCACCCCTCTTGATTCTGCACCTAACGATTTCTCCCTTCATAGTCACCTTGTTGACTCCGTAGATGCCTCTGTCACCTTCAACCCCACCCGTATCGGAACACGTGTTGATGCTGCTCCTTCTCAGGATGCGGCCTCCCGCTTGGCTGCTTTATCCTGCTTAGGCGAGACCCCTGTTTGGGTCTCCAAGAATGCTCGGTTGAATGCCAGTGTTGGCACTATTCTCCTTCCGCCCCATGTTGCAACCGGTGTTCGGAATCTGCAGGACTGCCACGATGATATTCAGCATATCCTTGAGGCCCAGGGCCATTCTGTCCTCCGGGTACGCACATTTACTCGTCCCCCTCGTGGTCGTCGTTGTCAGCCCCTTCGGGGTGTGAAGATTTCTTTTGATGGTAGGACCCTTCCGCCCTCTGTCAATCTTGCTGGTGCCAGTTGCTCTGTCCAGGCATACATTCCTTCTCCTAGGCTCTGTAACAAGTGCTGGAGGTTTGGGCATGGTGCCCTCCGCTGCTCTGGGACTGTCTCTGTCCTTTGTGTGGGGGTGAAGGTCACTCTAAGTCGGGGTGCACTTCTTCCCAGGCTTGCTGCCTCAAATGCGGTGAGGCCCATCCTACCCTCTCCCATGCGTGTATCCATTACAAGCTTGAGGCAGCCGTCCACAACTTGAAGCACCGGGAGCGTTTATCTTTTCCTGGGGCGAGGCGCCAGGTTCACCAGCTATCGCCTTATGCTAACGTCTCAAAGCTAACGTCTCTTATGCTCGCATGTTGTGCTCTTCCTCTCCTCGTCCTTCCCACCTTCCTCAGACTTACAACTGTTTCCGAGCTTTGGACCCTGATACGCCCACTACCCCCTCCTGTTTCTTTGAGTTCTGTCTTGAAGGGTCCCCCTCCTGGTCCTCTGTCTGGGGTTCCCCTTCTATCTAACCGGTCTGTCATGTCTCCTGTGTCTTTATCTCCCTCCGATCCTCCTCCCCAACCTTCTCCTCCGTCTATCGACTCTCCTCGTTGCCTGTCAGTGCGGGCTGATGTTCATCGCTCTCCCAACGGCCGACGTGTGTGCTCTCGTTCGGCTTCTGTTGAGACACTGGAATCCGTTGCCCAGTACGTAGTTGCTGGGACACCTGTCTCTTTAAGTCAGAAGCGTAAGCCTGGCTCCTCTCCTTCCTCCTCCCCGGAGGGTAAGAAGGCTTCGCTTTCTTCCTCGGCCCCTACTTCTGGCTCTATCGCTCCTTCCCCTCCCGCTTCGGTAGTTGTGCCCTCTGTTCCTGCTATGGAGGTTTCTTTGGCCCACGCTTCCCTCTCGGTTGCTGCCCTTGCTGAGGTGCTCTCCCCTCTTCCTGCTGCTGTCCTTGCCTGCTCCTCTCGGTTGCCTCCTCCTCTTCCTCCTCCTCCGGACCCCGTCCGTCCACCTCTGGTCTGTTCTCCCGCTTCCCTTCCTCCGTCTTTGCTCAGTTTACCCATGCCCCTTAACCCTGACTTTGCTGATCCTGACCCTGATCTTCTTTAACGTGCTATGTTGCTCTTTCGCATTTGTTTCTTATGGTTACTGTTGTCGTCCTTTCTATTCTCGTCGATGTCTATTCTTCAATGGAACGTTTGGGGGGGTTACGCCAATTTCCTTGAACTCCAACTTCTGATTTCGCGGTTTTCGCCCCTTTGTGTGTCTCCAGGAGACGATGCTTGATGCTCGTCCTGGTCGCTTTCGTTGCTATTCCCCCCCCCCCCCCCCGGGTTGTTGCTGGGGCTCCCAACTTCGCTCTGATGTTCCCTTTGTCCACTTCCTTTTTCCTTCGCCTCTCCATTGTTCTGCTGCTCGTATCTTAGTAGGGAAATGGTATACCGCTTGTTTAATGCCGTGATACCACACAGTTAAACACGCATACACCGTCGGGTGCCTTCACCTATAACCTGTGTCATGTATGAGTAGATGAGAACTGTGGTTGATCCCTCAGGTCAACACACAATAAAACAAAGACAAGTTCTTGTACTTACAGGTAGGGTACCTCTTATTCACTCACTCACTCGGACACATCTATGCAAGAACTTGTAGGTGTCCTGAAAGCTGGTTTCCTCGTTCTGAAGCGAGACCATTGACGACAGGCTTTCCCACAAACCGTACTTGACACGGGAGTACTCGCAGGAGGGCGTGCTGTATGTATAACCGACACACACACACACACACACACACACACACACACACACACTGGCACTGGCGGTGAGTAAGAGCGGTGACGTCATGTACTCACCTAGTTGTGCTTGCAGGGGTTGAGCTCTGGCTCTTTGGTCCCGCCTCTCAACTGTCAATCAACAGGTGTACAGGTTCCTGAGCCTATTGGGCTCTATCATATCTACACTTGAAACTGTGTATGGAGTCAGCCTCCACCACATCACTTCCTAATGCATTCCATTTATCAACCACTCTTGACACTAAAAACGATCTTTCTAATATATCTGTGGCTCATTTGGGCACTCAGTTTCCACCTGTGTCCCCTAGTGCGTGTGCCCCTTGTGTTAAACAGCCTGTCTTTATCAACCCTGTCGATTCCCTTGAGGATCTTGAATGTGGTGATCATGTCCCCCCTAACTCTTCTGTCTTCCAACGAAGTGAGGTTTAATTCCCGTAGTCTCTCCTCGTAGCTCATACCTCTCAGCTCGGGTACTAGTCTGGAGGCAAACCTTTGAACCTTTTCCATTTTAGTCATATGCTTGACTAGATATGGACTCCATGCTGGAGCCGCATACTCCAGGATTGGTCTGACATGTGTGGTATATAATGTTCTGAAAGATTCCTTACACAAGTTTCTAAAGGCCGTTCTTATGTTAGCCAACCTGGCATATGCTGCTGCTGTTATCCTCTTGATATGAGCTTCAGGGGACAGGTCTGGCGTGATATCAACCCCCAGGTCTTTCTCTCTCTCTGACTCCTGAAGTATTTCATCTCCCAAGTGATACCTTGTATCTGGTCTCCTGCTTCCTACCCATATCTTCATTACATTACATTTGCTTGAATTAAATTCTAACAGCCATTTGTTCGACCATTCCTGCAGCTTGTCCAGGTCTTCTTGAAGCCTCAAGCTGTCCTCCTCTGTCTTAATCCTTCTCATAATTTTGGCGTCGTCAGCAAACATTGAGAGAAATGAGTCTATACCCTCTGGGAGATCATTTACGTATATCAGAAACAGGATAGGTCCAAGTACAGAGCCCTGTGGGACTCCACTGGTGACTTCACGCCAGTCTGAGGTCTCACCCCTCACTGTAACTCTCTGCTTCCTATTGTTTAGGTACTCCCTTATCCACTGGAGCGCCCTACCAGTTACTCCTGCCTGTTTCTCCAGCTTATGCATCAACCTTTTATGGGGTACTGTGTCAAAGGCTTTCCGACAGTCCAAAAAAATGCAGTCTGCCCACCCTTCTTTCTTGTTTAATCTTTGTCACCTGATCGTAGAATTCTATAGAGCCTGTAAGGCAAGATTTAACCTCCCTGAACCCATGTTGATGGGTTGTCAACCGTCATGTGGTACAGTGAAGGCGGCGGCGGGCGGCTCGAGGCTACCGAGGTACTGAGGTACTAGCTACACGCTCTGGACCGAGTGGCGGCTGAAGGTTATGTGGTACCATGCAGGTACACTTGTGGTAAAGTCACACAGGTTACTGCCTTAGTTCACTCTAGGTCACTCACAGACGATTTCCACTTGTCACCAGGGGTTACCTGATACAAGTCTGTTTTGCTCTGGTGATTTGTCACTACTAGGCTTCTAAACAATATATTCACAGTCACGATTCTGGGCGAGTGTTGGTATATCGAAAAGACGCTGAGTTTAACTTGACAGTGAGGAATGGACGGTGTTCAGTCTATTGGCCGATAGACAGAACAGGACACACCCTCTGTGCAAGGGCTTTCTCACGTGAATGCTCTTGCCAGGGGCTCCGGGCATCACGTGGGACACACAAAGGATTACAATTTGACCAATAGCATTGCAGCAAATGAGCAGGAACCAATCATATTTACCGTTCCCTGATCAGTATCAGAGTTGACGTCATGAACACGTCATGACCAGGTCACAGTTGTTAGTCTCCATCGTGCCGGTTGAGGTTGACCTCGGGGTCAGACTGTCCGGTTGCCTCACTGGCGTGCCCTCGCCTATTTCTACTCACCTATTTGTGCTTGCGGGGGTTGAGCTTTGGCTCTTTGGTCCCCCCTCTCAACTGCCATCAACTGGTGTACAGATTCCTGAGCCTACTGGGCTCTATCATATCTACATTTGAAACTGTGTATGGAGTCAGCCTCCCACATCACTACCTAATGCATTCCATCCATTAACTACTCTGATGCTGAAAAAGTTTTTTCTAACGTCTGTGGCTCATGTGGGTACTCAGTTTCCACCTGTTTCCCCTTGTTCGCATCCCACCAGTGTAAAATAGTTTATCCTTGTTTACCCGGTCGATTCATCTGAGGATTTTGTAGGTTGTGATCATGTCTCCCCTTACTCTTCTGTCTTCCAGTGTCGTAAGGTGCATTTCCCATAAATATGTAATATATTGTCTACTCTCTCATGCTGGCACCAGCCAATGTACTCACTGACCCTTTGTGGCAAGTATGCTTAACTTCCCTGTATCTACTCCCTGCCTGGACATATGGCGGCCTCCGTATTATAAACGTGTTCCAGGTTAAGTGGGCATTCTGGAGATACCCAACACGCCAGTTCACTATCCAGGGTTAAGAGATAGAACTTGTGCACGAAGATCGGTGCACTGTGCACTGCAATGAGCCATTTAAGTCAGCTGTGGGAGAATCTTGAGAGACATATTCTCACAAGGTTACTCTGGGAACACGTGATCATCTGAAAGTTATCGTCTCGCTTGCGTTTGTTCTCCAGCTGATAAATGATTCACTTGTAAAATTTATTGGAGCATATATCACTCCTCAAGTATTCATAGAAATTAATGTGAATAGCTAGTGGGAATGAGACTTACGGGTTTGTATAAAGGGCTCTCGTCATAACGACACACTGTCCTATCTAAAATATTTAATGTGGCCACAAAAAATAAGAACACACTAATGTGCCGGACACAGTGTCTGTGACGTAATGAAGCTGCTGTGTCTTGCTGGCATCCGTAGGTGCACGACATGGCTCTCTATGAAGACGGTTGTGTGATCAGCTTCCAGACACTACTACTATAATGACATCGCTTGCCAACTCTATCCTCCTCCTCGGGTTACTCGCGCATGCGCAGTCCTGCTGACGCGAGCTTAATATTTTCTATGATTTATTTATTTTCCTGAGTTGATGGAACTAAAGTGTATCAGAAACTATAGAGAATTAATTTGTCTTATGACAATACATAAATTCTCGTTTCTTTATAATTAAATGAACGTTGTTCAATATGAGTGCTGGATAGAAATTTACATGTGAATGCGCTGGTGTAACAATTCGCACTTGCATGAATTATTACCAGCTAATAAATTGTGTATAATCGAATTCCAAAATGTGATCATCTCTAATTCAAGGAGTATCTTCGTTACAATAGGATTATTAAATAATAGTTCCCGTTAAAGAATGTGAAATATAGAGAACTTACAATTTTCATGAAAAACATTTTCCCCTTATTCGTGTTTGCTGATGCAATACCCTACTAGAATTTGTGGGAAAATGAGGTTATTATGCATTAATTAAATGTTAAATTCACTACTGGTCAGGGGCCGGATTCAGGAAGGTACTTACGAAGGTTTTTCCTCTTAGCTAAGAACGAATTCCTTCTTAGCGCCTTCGTGGCGGCTACGTCCGTATTCAAAGAGCTACCCTAAGTGGGAAAAATCTTCGTAAGTTCATTCCGGGATTTAAGTGTGGTTTCGACCACTCGTAGCTTTACGTAAACTGGATATAAGTCAATTTTTCTCTACTACATAACACTGGGATCGATTTATGATACTGGAACATGACCAAAACATTATAGCTGGTGAATCTAGTGGAGAGTAATCCTTCGTGTTAGTTATATATGCATTCTCTGCTTGAAACTTGAAGTAAATATGTGTTTGATGATAGTAGAATTAGTTTTATAATAGCAAGATATTATACCAGTAGTTATTAAGTAAATAAACACTGGTGAACATGAAATATGAGAGAAGGTGATGAGCCCTGCCTGATGGGATCATTTACTATCACCAAATGCCCCTGTTCACCTAGTAGTAAGGGTGTACCTTAGCTATACATACCCATTTTTAATTTATTTAGTTTGGTTTTATTTTTAAATTAAATCTGGGTGAGACATAAAATAAAAATATGCTGCACAAATGATGTTAGGTAAGGAAAAGGGTAAAAATGTCAAAAACTTTATTCATTGAATACTTAAAGCTATAATTATGACTATATAGATTATTAAAAAAGAGAGAGGGAAGTAGGGGTCCAAGACCTCTTTCTGTTATACAATTTGGGTGTGGAACAAGTAATTATCAAAAGAAGGCACCATGCCGGGAAGGCTATGTAGCAGTGAGGCAGCTACTTATTTGAGAAATGCTTATTTTATTTACCTTATAAGCTGAGGCAACTTATTTTATTTGAGGAATACTCAGCTGATTCCTCTACATTTAGCATGGAACAAATTTGTGTCCAAGACCTCTTCCTGTTACTCAATTTGGCTGTGTGTAACCAAACTAGAAGTGCTCTACAAATCAAGGGACCCAGAATGTGGAATGACCTCCCGAATCATGTCAACGGCTGTACCTCTCTCAACCAGTTTAAGAGTTAAACCAAGTACTGCCTAATTAACTCCATGTAACCTAACTTACCTCCTAAATGTCAACCCATGTCTTGCTATTTTTTAAACAACGCTGTTCACCAACATGTGCAATTGCTGATTTATGCTATGTTAACCCCCTTTTTGTATTTTTTATTCCTTCTTTCAACACAATTTATACCTAATCCCGATTACTATTAAGTTTTAGTCTGGTTTTTTCCCCCCACACCTTGCCCGAAATGCTAGAGTATTAGTGGCTTTAGGTATTGTATGTACTAGCTCTGCCTATAAATCCAACATTATGTTTGTAAATCAACTGTATGTACTTTTCCTGAATAAAATGTATTTATTATTTATTTTTTAATCAGTAAGTATTAAAAGAAGGCACCAAGCTGGGAAGGCTATGTAGCACCATTGTGTGTAACAATAAACCAAATTTTTTTAACAAATAATGCACCTGTATGGGAAAACAAATCCTGTCAGCTGTAAAAATATTGATGCAGTTATTTAAATGAAAAATATAATGAAAGAAATATTACTGGTTTATTTTTTCCTATCTTTTTGTACTGTACAGTATATCCAAGGAAGTGAAAAATTGAGACATAATGCACAATTTAATGAATGATTAGCATGGATTAGCAGTTCAAAAGAAATATGACTTGTATTACATATCAACATGATCTTAATGATCCATGGTCAACATGATTTAATAAGGATAATACAGTACTGTATTTGTAATAATACAAACTATAATTTAAAATCTTTATTACTGATTTTTTTTATTAAGAAGATTAGGTATACACAGCAATGTGCTGCTACCCTATTCTATATGGAATATTACACAGTGTAGATAAAAAACTAGCTATAAGTTTATCTAATACTCCCATCTCACAGGATGGTTAGACATACTGTACATGGAATCAATTTAGAAAATACCAGCCTCAATACAAAAAACAAATCAACTCTGACTAAACAACTCTTCACGATTTTCACAAGAGGTAAGCACTGAATCATGGAAACATTATATTATAATTACTCTTACCAGTTTCTACAAAACTCCTCTCAAACAATGTATTTTTAAACATGTTTAGGTATACACAGCAATGTGCTGCTTCCCTATTCTGTCTAAAGGACCACACAGTGTAGATCAAAAACCAGCTACAAGCTCACCTCACAGGATGGCCAGTCATACATGGAATTAGGAGAGAACAAAATACTTAATGCTGATCTATTAGCCTCCACTGGCAAAATCTGGGTGCAGCACAAGAATATCTTCCAATATTCCTGAGTGTATGAAGTAATTACAGAGCTCAAAATACCTCATACCATTTGGTATGAAGTCACTGATAACAGGACAATCACAGATATAGTGTTGGAGAGTATGTTCTCTCAAGTAGGACTGAAAACAGATGTTTTTTTTCCACCAAGAGGGCTATAAACCCATGGAACCGCCTACCCGCTGAAGCCGTAAATGCCAAATTCCAGCTAAAAAATATAATTAAGACAATTGGCGGGCCCTTCAACAAGCCGCCGGCTTTCTGTCCTCTTCGAGGTCACTAGATAGTTAGTGGCCCTTGGGTAAATTCAGTAAATATATACAATAATTGTCAGCGCATCTTCCGAGCAACAAGGACAGCTACACAGTATCTCTTAGAATTACGTAGGTAAACAACAAATGTAACATATTTGTTTACTACAATGTCGGTGCTGGCTGTAGAAGTTGAAAAAACATTGTTTTACTTCGAAATATACTAATTTTATAAGAAAATTCGACGTAAATAGGAGGCAGTAGAGCTGCGATAAGCCAGCGCTAAATCTTCAATATGAAGAATGTTGCTGCTCTCTGATTGGCTAAACGAAACACAGTAGTGACCTCTATCGGCACGCAGGTGAACCAACAATTTTTCTTCCTAAGTATACCTTATTGAATCGCACCTAAGCATCTTCTTAGGGCGCACTTAGGAACCTTCGTAGCAAACCCACTTACGAAGAAATACACAGAGCTTCCTGAATCTAGGTCCAGGTTTCAGTGCTGAAGTACCTATTCCTCTTCCCTGAAGTTACATTCATTACTTTCGTGTTACTATGTACAGAACGGATGTCCCATATCTGTGGAAAATATATGACTAAGTCTTTATGGGAATATAAATTAAATGTTGATGTATGAAATTATTTAGTCAGCTAAAATATAGAACTCTTTTTAAGTCAACAGCAAAATCAATGACTAGTGTCACTATAACGTGTAATGGTTGAATTACTTAGTCACTGAATAGTTCTGCAAACTCGGAGAATATTCTCAATAACAGATGGCTATGATCTGCAATTATGCAGAATTAAAATTGTTATGATCTCAGCCTGCAGGAGAAACGAGTCTCCCTCCTTGAGAGTTATTCAGCAAGCCTGACCTAACTAGAAGGTCTAGCAAATATTGAGGTGATAACCCATATGAAAAATGGCTGGTTGGATATGTAAAACAATTTAAGATTATGGGCAGTAAGTAAGGAAATAGATAAATGACTGGCTAGGAGATGTGGACATTTTGCTGGAGGCGTGAGGCTCGCTTCCGGAGGACCTTGACCTCACTTGAGTGCCAGACATCGCAGGGGGAAGCCGCGCTCCGTTTGAGCTCCCGCCAGAAGGGAACCCCTAGTGATATATCTCTAAGAGAAGAGAAGTGTGCAGACGTACCAGCTGTGGAATCGAGCTGGGAACGTTGTGGTCTCAAGTCCGGGTCGACGAGCAGATATTAAATCGCCCAGAAGCATTATTGTGGGCCGTGGGAGCGCCCTGACCAAGCCTCGTCAGAGGAAGAAGCGCCCTCGACCCGACGTTCTGTGGTAAGCACGATATACGCCAGTTCATAGTGATTGCATTGTAGTTGGTCGTGTGCCCAGCGACAGTAGCGATGTTTATTTATAGGTTAGACATGTTTTAATAAGGCAGAAAGCCTGAAATAAGAGAGTGGAGAGGGAGGAACACGGAGCGACGTCCGTCCTCTCTGAGCGCTGGCGGACGACTGAGGGAGCCTGGCTCCGGATGGAGGAAGACCCTCCCAGCGAGTGAGGACGCCGCCAGGCGAGGTGGAGTATGGACCCGCCCAAAACGGGGGAGTCCACTCTCACTGTATGTAGAGGACAGATAGAGGTTTGAGGCAAGCATATTGTGTGGTTATTTTTGTTTATGTGTTAAAGGGGAACATTTTATTGGAACGTCGATGGGTTGCAGGTTTGTCTTTGGGGAAGAAGTTGCTGAGAACTTCGAAGCCAGCAGATGATGTAGCTGATGAGACTCCAAGGTAGTGGAGCAGAGGACCTCGAGCTGTGAGGAGAAGCAGCAGTGAAGAGGAGTGTCACGCGCTTCTGTAGAGGTGGTGTAGCAGCCAAGAGAGCTGTGGAAGAACCTAACAGAAGGGTGAAGCACCGTAGTTGCACAAGGAAACTTCATGATAGCAGCCTGGAGGAGCTGCAGAGGATCCTGGTAGTGAAGCCTGGAAGAACCTAAGGATATTAGGGTTGTGAACTTCCAGAGGTGGAAGGGGAAGTTCTGGTGGATTACTAGTAGGGAGTTGATAGTGTTTGGTTGTCATTAGCGTGCAAGACGCAGTGAGAGGTGAGTGACTGTTGGCATTCTTATGTCAAGGAGTTTTTTTATACTGAAGTATCAATGAACATTTATACTGGTATATGTTATTGCATTCAAATGCTGATTTTCTATATATACATTATCTTGCTGATAGTGCAACAGTGTATGTAGGCTTGACCAACTTGAGGAGGTTAATGGTATCAGGTGGCGAACCAGGAGATAGGATACCCCTTTGATAAGCTGAAAATAGAGTTCTGATGGTGTTGGAGTGCAACCTGATTGTGATATTATAGAGTATAGGATTCATTATTATTATATGTGTGTATGTATCGTGTATGTGCTTTGTTCAGTAAATGTGTCACAATTTGCTGGTGTTTGCCCTTGTCCTAGTGAGGCTTCCCAGGAGGTAGTAAAGAAGGAGAGAGAGAGAGGAAGAACCATGAACCACTGCTGTGGACAGGGTAAGAGGTAATACTAGTAAGTCATAGGGGGATTGAGGAGATCATATCTCATAAGGAGAGAGTGGGGAGTCACAGCGGCTCGAGTGGGTGTGTGCACGTGACAACGAGGCTAAGTGTTGGAGCCGCATCCCCTAAACGTGTGACGTTGAGCCCCTCTCCAAGAGCCAGAAGCGCCAAGGGTGATCTCCTAGTATAAGCACTCTACCGAGTTGTGGGTTGGGTTGTCCGTAGAGAAGGATCAACGACGACAACACCAACCAACCCACAGTGTATAATAAATACATAATAAGGTTTAACTTTACATTGTTATACATCAATTAAAGAATGTAAAGTATTAATCGTTGTGTCATTCAAGATCAAGGAGACTTCGAATCTACAGTGAGGTCACTGTGACTTGTAACTGTTGAGTTACAAGACAGTAATTCACAACTGATTCATCATGATTACCTCAAACTCAAATGAGGCATTATCTGCACTTAAGCAGAATTAAATTTGCACTGTGGTTCAGTAGTCATTTTAGACTAATAATATAACCAAGTCGCTAACCTAGCTAAATGCTTTATATTAGAGAACTGAATGTGTTTATTCATTAAAATCAAGGACGACTGAGTCGACAGTGATTAATAATTTAGTCATAATAACTAGTAGTTAATTGAATTACAGCTCACAGGCTAGTCACTGAAGACTCATTAATTCATCCTCAACTTTAAATGAGAAAATTTTATATCATTTAAATCAGTCTCTATGAATAGTCAACTACATTTATTTGTGAGCACAGACTCAGCTGGTACTCTGTTGACACTGTCCCTTAATATCTACCTAAATAGAGGGTTTACTTAGGTATGTTTAGGTAAAAGTAGAGGGCTATGCTAATTGTGACAATCTACTATTTCTTTGGTGTCACCCTAGCTAAATGGTGAGCAGTTAAGCTGCTCATTTGTGAATACATTGTTAGTGTCTAGAGACTTAACAAACACCTAGATTAACAAAGTTAGTTATGAGTAGTAGTGCCTACTCGGTTTATCATGTATCTTAAAGAATTTCACGGTGAGCAATAATGCTTACTCGGGTTATAATTATTAGGCTACGATGCTATAGTCCACTAGAGACTTAACGAAGCACAGAGTCTAAAGAATTTCATTAGCAGTCATATTATAGTGACTCATCATGAGCAGAATAATCTGCTGAGTTAATAGGTATTAATCAGGTTAAGTTACAGTACTATAGCCTTCTGGAGACGTAACAAAGCATAGAAACTTAAAGTTTAATGTTATTCTATTTGATTACGGGAAACCTAAGGTTGCTGAAAAGAATTAATATTGTTACTATGATCAATTTTGCTTGGAAAGTAATTTGTTACGGATTATCCCAACCTATACGTTTCACACTTTATAGTTCTGTTATATGTTCACTTACAGATTTGCAATTCTTCCGTTTTACTTTTGCTGGTTTCTTCTTAAACTTTCCTACGACTGCTTATGGCCAGAAGCGAGAGCAGCAGTAGCAGCTCAAGCAAAACTAAAACACCTCAGGTGATATTTCATCAGGTAAATCGCTAGAATCCTAGTGCAGAAAACTTTGAATAAATGTGGTTGTCTGGTTGACTAATATAAGGTTGGCAGACCTTATGCGCCAATTCACATTATGGGTCTTATTTGGAAGACTAAGCTTAGGTTTTCTTGGCTGACTTTAAACGCCAGGTTATATAATAGGTCTTCATTGGAAGACTAGGTTAAGGTATTCTTGGCAGACCATAAACGCCAAATATCTAGGGTTTTCTTGGCAGACCATAAACGCCAGTATATAACGGACCTTGGTCCTGGTAAATTTGCAGGTATAAAAGTTTCCCATTGACTCATCCTCCTGAGAGATTCTTGGGTACTAGAATTTCCCAGCTTAATTTTATTGATTTAACATAGGGGAACTGAGTGTGGTCAGTTATTACTGTTGAGAATAATTCTGGGTCTACTGTGGGGTCAGAGACTTGGTCCCTGTGACATGCACCTGTTTAGTCTGTGGACCACTGATTTTTCAGAGATTCATAGAAACTCAGAAAATCTCAGAAGATTCTCGGCTAATATTAATTGTACAAAACTCAATCTGGGTTTAATTACTCGGCTGTGTTCTCCTATATGCTTGTTGCTGGAGAATTATTTTCAGCTGATGTTTAATTTCTATTAATATTGTCTGTTAGGAGGCATAGGCTTGTTCAGGTTCAAAACTTTACCTGTAAGTAGATAGCCTCCTGCTGATTTGAGCAAATTTATGCCCAGTTTCATGCTTAACTTGACCAGCAATAAACTGGTGGTAGTAGTCTGCTCATACTGGTAGATTCCCATTGTTGAGGCGGTCAGACATACGCGGGTTGTCAGCCAATTTAATTCCATTTTTTCTATAGGAAATTGGCAGTGTGCCCTAGACTCTTAATATTTAGGTCAAATGGGATTTGATCTACCTGAACGGGCCTGACATATCCACGTAGTCGTGCGGGTAGTTGTACTACTGTGTATTCTTGGGGTCCTCTATCATGAACCCTTACAGGTTAAATTTTAGCTGTTTGACTGGTTTTAATTTATGTGCCTTTGCCACTTTTTGGGTAATGAATTGGAATTTGGGTAATGAAATGGTAATTTTGGGTTTTCTGGTACCCTTGATCGAATAGGCCACGAATGGTGATCTTGGCCGCCTTTATTCTTTACTTGGAGTTGGGCAGTGGGCAATGTTGCATCTACTTGAGATGCATGTGATTGTACACTGTAAACTTCTCGCACCTTGCAACACTGTACTTGGGTAGTTTCTATCTCTAACCTTGGGGTTTGTATAATTTGATTTAATAAATTTGCACATTGCAGCATGATGCTGTTTCCTTTAACACCTATTACAGGTGTTCAGTAAGTTTCACAGCTTCTAGTATTATGTGATTTGATACACCTGGTTCATCGGTGTAGCTGTTTGAGTCATCTGACTCGTGTGTGTTTATTAGGGTAATTTGTACAAAGAAAGTTTTTGTTGGCAAAACAAACATGACCCCAGCCTACAGCATGATTAATATTTACTGGTTTAGGTGAAACATTGTCTACAGGTTTTGAAGGCTTTACCGTTTGTATATATATAATTAGTTTTTCTTATGAGCACTTGTTGTACTCTTGGGATTAATTATTGGACTCTTGGGTTCTTGAGAGCATTTATTGGGCTCATGGGAGTACTCGGACTCTTGGGAGTACATATAGTACTCTTTGGTCTCGCTGATAAATAGGTGTTTGACCTGTTTGTATTACATTGATTATCAATACCCTTATCACCTAATGACTGTGTGAATTTAGGAGTTTAATTAAAGAATTTGATGTGGGTACAGCTTGTTGATTCAGTATTGGCATTGAATGCCTGGTTTGCTTGTCTATAATTTACATTACACAAACCTTCTAATATATCCTGCATTGTCAGGGCAGTATTGTTATGATATGAATATAATTCCTTTAGCACTTCGCTAAACAATTTTCTTTGGATGACAATTTTAGTCAATCTACTCAACAGTGGGTTGATCCACTTCACTAAATGATTTGAAGTGACTCGAGTTTTATAATAAATGATTGCAAGGAGTCAACTGATTAATCTGGGTAAGTCAGTAGTTGGTTTACCAGCACTTTGTCTAGAGAGCTGGATAGCTTGATTGATGCTAACACATTCGGTATTACCTCTAGTAGACTGGTTTGAGTGGTTAAAATTATCACTAACTTGGTTTAATGCTTCTTACTTAGTCTCTCAATTTCAGCTTCAGCCTTTAATACAGCTTATAATTCAGCTTCAGCTTTACTTTCAGCTTCAGCTGCATCTTCATCTTCAGTTTCAGCTTCACTATCTATTGTAGCTTCACTATTTCTCTAGGTTCATCTGGGAGGTTTGTCAATTCAGTAGCCTCATGTATTAAATTCTCAGAATCCATGGAATATATGGATGTAATATCTGAAACTCTTCAGATTCTGTTAGTTATTGGGTGAAACTGTATTAGAGGAAACTGTAGAAAAGAAGGTTTAACTTCATTTATTCATGTGTAAGGGTCAGACCTGATTGGAGGAGTATCCTCATCTTGAGGTAGCTTTTTAATTTCATCTGATGAGCTGGTTGCTTGTTGTAGTATGGGTATACTATAAAAGTGTTCCAATCCATCAGGAACATTTTCTGCTGCAAGCATCTTATTATAGTAATTTAACCTGGCCTGAGTTTTGTCTTCATAGTTGGCTAGGTCAGACATAATTAGATCTATTTCATCTAGGTCAGGGTTACTGGCATGGAGTGTACTTTACGTACAGCACAAGAATCTCCTTTATGTGTTTGAATTTTTGGTTAGCTGTCTTTGCTGAGAATTCCAGTGACGCGCGATCAACTGGGTCTACTTGTACCCAGTTGTCACATTGGTTGATTAGCCTTGTCAAGTGACTTTGAAGGCGTTTCAAAATTATTCTAGTTTTTCCTGGTGTAGCCATGTTGGCTACACCAGCCTGTTGAATCCTTATAGAGGTTATATTGCAATTTATAGAAAGCTATGTTACTTGCTCATATATATGTAGCAGGCATGGTTTTTAATAGCTTAATATTTAACTAATGGGTTAGGCTAATTTTATCTGCCTCGAATAGAGGTAAGCTTACCTACCTAATAATAGCTATGATTTGAGTGATACTTGAGTGGCACTATGGTAGTACCTGGGGGCTAGCTCCTCATAATCACCTTAGGCTGGTATTGTGACACTTAGTAGCACTCAAAGGTGAATACAATAAAAGATATTGAAATATAGGTACACAATTGTGTAAAATAATAAATTTCACCTTATTTAGGGTTTGCACAACATTAAATAGTAATACACCAGTACTGTCTAACTCAGTACTAGTTAGAAATTAAACTACCTATTAAGTTGCTAAATAGTTTAGACTAGAGTTGTACACACCTTAGTACAGTTCCAGTCTAAAATATTCTAACTCTGTGAGTTGGTATAAAATACAGTATATGAAGTAGAGATATTGGTATACGTATAGTGCTATGATTTTTGTATTTTTTGATATATAAAATATATACACCTGTAGAAATATGCGTATAAAATTTTTTATATATACAGTTAATGTTGGCTCTTTGGCCACAATCTTCTGTGAAGATCAATATTATTAATTTACAGGTCACGTATGCCTTAGACTCCCGTGACTGGTTATCAGAAAATTGTCTGGCAAAAATTATATAGGTGGATATTCTTGATGGTTTAACCACCAAGAAATTAATGGTTAAATGGGTGCCCAAGTTAATGTGGTTATTAACACAAGGTTATTAATTGTGAGCAGTTGCTCTAAGTGAACTAGTAATCTGAACTCTATGAGGTACAGGTCTCAATGTGTGGGCATTAACTATAGCCCATTAAAGCCAGATTTAGACATTGGTTTTAATCTGGTAAATTAATAATAGGAATAATGGGGTCTAGGCTATAACGTGTGTGGCTTACTAACACTTGTAAATAATAATGAATAAATATAAATAGCCTAATATCTGATAATACTACTCAATTAATAGTATATGATAATCAGGGTTAGAAAATGTTACTTGATTATAATTAATTATATAGGACCAGCAATTTAATTTGTCTACTGGACTATAAAATATAATGTAAAATTTTACTAGTTCTCGAGAACCTGTAGTTTAAATTTGAATATTAATTCTGGTTTATCCGGTTCGATAAGGACCAAAATGGATCTGGGGAAATCTGGCTCCAAAATAATGATGATGATAAATCTCATAAATAATTCGAAGGACCACCTTCAAGAAAATTTAAGAAACAAATAAAATTGGAGAACCAGTGCCTATGGATCTCTTATATATAGTGAAACTGAAATTTGTTAATGGATAATAATAAACTGTCGTTTACTATAAAATATAGAGCCAAATCCCTCCACACACTTTGGGGGGTTGATTTGGTATAGAGAAGTTAATGCACTTCAAGTATAAAAATAATGAGATGCTAATGCACATCAACGATAAATTTCATGGATAAATAAGATATGTTATTAATAAATCAATTGATACTGTTAAAACTAACTACAAACAACATAGACAGCTTAGTTGTAGTTAGAAAGAGTAATACGCGTCCCATATGCTTGTAAACTCGTTGCCGTAAAACTTGCTAGAACGAGTTACTCTGGGAACACGATCATTGTGAAAGTTATCATCTCGGTTGTGTTTGTACTCCAGCTGAAAGACGATTCACATGTAAAATCTATTGGAGCATATATCATTCCTCAAGTATTCATAGAAATTATGTGAATAGCTAGTGGGAATGAGACTTATGGGTTTGGTATAAGGAGCTCGCGTCATAACGACACACTGCCTTATCTCAAATATTTAATGTGGCCACAAAAAAGACAGGAACAAACTACTGTGCTGGCCACGGTGTCTGTGACATAATGAAGCTGCTAAGTCTTGCTGGCTTCCGTAGGTGCACGGATGGCTCTTTATGAAGACAATTGTGTGATCAACTTCAGAAACTCTACTTCTGTCATGGCGTCGCTTGCCAGATTTCTCTACTTTTCCTCGGGTTGCTTGCGTATGCGCAGTCCTGCTGTGGCACACTTAATATTTCCTATGATTTATTTAATTTCCCGAGTTGATGGAACTAAGGTGCATCAGAAACTATAGAATTAATTTCTTTGACAATACATAAGTTCATATTTCTTACCAATTAAATGAACGTTGCTCAATGTGAGTGTGCTGGATAGAAATTCAGTTACATGTGAATGCGCTGGAATTACAATTCACAATTGCATGAATTATTACCCGCTAATAAATTATCTTGTGTAATTGAATACAAACATAATATTAGCTTTATTCACGGAGTATATTCGTGACAATAGGATTATTAAACAATAATTCTCATTAAAGAATGTGAAATAAGGAACTTAAAAAAATTCTTATGAATGTAAATATTTTCACATTATTCGTGTTTGCTGATGCAACACCCTACTAGAATTTCTGGGAAAATGAGGCATTATTATGTGTTAATTAAATGCTAATTTCACTACTCTTCTGGTTAGTAGTACTAGTAAAATATATTACACAGTACAAGAATAGTTTCTTAATGTGCTGAATATTAGTAATTAAGTGTTGGAAATTTCCAATTCCCCCAATACCATGATCCCTCTCTTTTTAATCAGTCTTTCATGTGGCACTGCAACAAAAGCCTTGCTTAAGTCAAGGTACACATCACATCATTATCACTAACTACTTCCTCAACTATGCTGGAATAAATGATAGCAAATTTGTTAAACATGTATGGCCATTTGTAAATCCATGTTGCGAATCATTTATTAATTTGTTTTTCTAGGTGAAGATGAATGGTATTTGTAATTATCGATTCAAGTAACATTCCCACAATAGACGTTAGGCTAATTGGCCGATAGTTTGATGCAAGTGACCTATCTCCTTTCTTAAAATTTGGTATCACATTAGCAACCTTCCATGACTCTGGCCCCCTATGCCTGACCCCTATTGATTTATTAAATATGGTAGACAGTGGCTCACAAAGCTTCTCTTTGCATTCTTTAAGCATCCTGGCAAACACTTCATCCGGCCCTGGGAATTTATTTGGTTTGAGTTTTACTATTTTTTTAATAACATCGTCCCTGGTAACTGTTAAACTGGTCAACTTGTCCTCGTCCTCACCCACATAGACTTGTTCAGCTGAGAGCATAGTGTTTCTCTTTAGTAAACACAGATAAAATATTTATTAAAAATACTACTCATCTCTTCGTCATTATCCATTATATAACCTGTCTCGGTTTTTAATGGACCTATCCTTTCCCTAATCTTTGTTTGATATAACTGAAAAAAACTTAACGATTTGTCTTTGTTTGCCCTTCTATGCAAACTTCATATTTTTTTGCCCTCCTTATCTCTTTTTATTAACATTTCTAACCAGTTGTACGAATTCCTGTTCTAAACTGATTTATCCATTCTTAATCCTTTGACCACATGCTCTTTTTTTTATCTTTAAGGTTCTTCAGATCCTTTGTTATCCATTTTGGGTCATAAGTATTCGATCTATTAAATTTGTATGTATTCTACTTTCCTGTGCTTTGCTTTGAATATTTCTAAATAAGTTATATTTTGAATCCACATCAAAATCCCTTTTTACGTCACCTATCGCTGGGTTCACGTCGTGCCCACCCCCTATGCACAAGACTTTCCAATCTTTTCAACCCAAAGAATTTCTTAGGGTATTAAAATCAGATTTTCGAAAATCTGGCACTTTAACAAAATTTTCTCCTACAAATCTATTCTATTCAATGCTAAATCTGATATCTTTGTGATCACTGTTCCCTAACTCACTCCCTATTTCGATGTCATTAATTTGTTTCCCTGTTAGTTAACACTAAATCTATAATATTATTTTCCCGTGTTGGTTCCTTAATGTGTTGCGTAAGAAAGCAATAGTCAATTCTAGAAAATCTTCAGATTCATTATTCCATTTTCTGTTAAAGCAATTTATTCCACTAAAATTAAAGTCGCCCATAACATGAATACTGCTAGACCTAGATTCTCTAGATATTTCATCCCATAGGTTCTCTGCTTCCATCCTGTCTAAGTTTGGTGGCCTGTATATAACTCCTGTTATAAGATTTGTTTTTTCGTTTAATTCTATCCAAATAGTTTGTGTGGGGCTCAGTTTTGATTCCCTCTGAGAAGACATTTCAAATTTTCCCTAACATATATTGCTACTCCCCCTCCTCGTCTAATGTGTGTGTGTTAAATAGTTTAAATCCATTTATTTTATATTCAGCTAATAGTTATCTATTTTCTTCATTCATCCACGTTTCGGTAAGTGGAATAATCTCTGTGCAGACAAGAAGATTTAAATCATGTATATTGTTTCTTAGACTTCTACTGCGAGGGTAATATATCCTAAGTGTATTGTTATTTTGAGGTCCTTCTTCCCTGATCATTTTGTCAATTTGTTTCCCACACAAACACGTACTTTTAATACCTTCTTTCTTCATATCATTACCTATACCACTATCTACTAACAGTTTAAACCCAAACAAACGCTTCCAGTTGTTGGTTCCAACGAGTTCCCCAACAACCACCCCTGCCCTCGATTGATGAACCCCATACAGAGCATACATTTAATTTCTGTCATAGCAGTGTTCCCAGTTACCTATGAAAGATATTGCATTTCATTTGCAATATTTTTCTAGCCAGCAATTGACACAAAGTTCCCTCGACAACCATTCATTTCCAACTCCCTTTTTTGGAAGAATGCCACATATGATCGGGATTGCTCCCTTATTCTTAACTAATTCTATGGCTGTCTTAAACCTCTGCACCAGTTCCTCACCTCATCCAACATTATTTCCACCTGAACAAATAAAATAGTGGGTTTGTTCCCATTTTCAGCCATTATATCATTCATGTTGCCAGTAACATCACCAATTCCAGCTCCCGGATAGCAAACCCTTAACTTGTTCCTCCTATTTCTGGCACAAAAAGTTCTATCAAAATACCTCGCCTGGGAATATCCCACAACCAAAATTAGCTTAGTGACTTCTTTACTTTCTGAGCACTTTTCTGTTTATCTTTAGGATAGTGTTACAGCAAGATTGAGGCGTCAAGTTGAAGTATGTTTATTGAAATAAGAAAAAATACATCTCAGACGGGCGTTGTAGCTTAGTTTATTTCTACCCCCCTCTACTTAAAATCCCTCAGGGGTGCATAAATTCAGTGAGAATATATACACAAATCACAATAAAGAGTCCCATTTAACATGGCAGGTTAATATTGTAAGCACCGCTTATAAGTATTACACTCTTAGGGCAAAATTCTTGTAGCTCCTAAGTATCCTGTCTATTATACCATTATCACACATCCAAACAATTTGAAGTGGCACAAGACTTGTTTCCTTTTTTCTATAGTTATCAATAAGTTGACATTCGAATACATAATGTTCTAAGGTGTTCGCGTGCGGGATACTACATAATTTACTCCTTATCTTTTTCACTGACATTAACACCGTATTGCCAGATATATTTGTATCCTAATCTTAATCTCATGTAAATTGAATCCTTCCTCTACCATAGGTGAAGGATCTCACACCTGAGCCTTTCTTTCGTGAAGATAATCCCTTATCCAGCGCAATAATCTCCCTTTAACACCAAAACCAGCTAATTCATATAAAATAACCTTTGTTGGCTTTATCAAAAGCTCCTTGTAAATAAACAAAAATTCTATAATAATCATTAGCTAGACATTTAATAAGTCGGAGGTACTTTTGCCTCTGATGAACCCGAACAAATTACTAGACAGCTGATAACCTATTATATATAAAAATCTATTTAAAAGTGTCCTCTCCATTTTACAAAAAGAACGAGGTTAAGGACACAGGTCTGTACTCTCCATTAGCTTTAGGGATAGAGATGATCATAGCTTTTTAACACATACTAGGAATTCTGCCCTCTTTATAACTAATATTAAAGAGGTCTAACAGTGGGCGTTTCATCATAATGAAAAGTTCATTAAGTATTTCACAAGTTACTCCATCCTCCCCAGGGGCGGTAGATTTCCCAACTTTAATCGCCGTTATTAGTTCTTCTCTGGTAATACCTGTGCAAGTGACATCACTGTTACTTGCTGTAAGTATAAAATCCTTTCTTAGATCTTTCAAAGAATCTGACACACTCGTTACAGCGGGTAATGAACCAAGTTTGGCAGCGTCTACCCATTTATTTACGAGACTATTTGCAATTCCTTGCAGGTCAGGATGTTCATCAAAATTATGCTATTTACCCCTTACTCTTTTTACGTCATGCCAAATCTTAAAAGTTTGTTACTTCCAACTTTCTCTGCAAACTCCTGCCAATACTTGCTCCTAATTTCTTCTCTCTTCTCCCCACACAGCCTAGCAACTGCCAGTAAAGCATTCTTCCCTTTCTCAGTCCTACCATTCCTATTCTAATCCCTGTGAGTTCTCCTCATTGTTAATGTCCACCCCTTAAGCATCTTGTTCTGTGTATAATTTTCTTTTCTGGGGAGATGCTTTTATATACTAATGTTTTCCAGTTCAATGTTGTATTAAATAAATCTACCTCCTTAATTAGATCTTCATAAAATGCTAATGCCGAAACTGGCTTATAAGTATCATACCAAGACTTAAGGGGTCTTGTTGGTCATATTAATTCTCCCTCACTAAACTCTAACCTTTTCCTCTGAAGGCAGGCATTCGTTTTATCTAGTTTAAGCTGTGTTTGTAATGCAAAATGATCACTTAGCGTTTCATCCACAGTGAGACAATTCCCCTCTATGCCCTCTGCATCTATCAAACAAGCATAATCTAATCTCCCTCCCCCTCAGATGAGGAGTAGAGGGCTCGCCCAGCTGTTGAACGTCTTCATGTTCCTGCAAATATTGGTACCATCTGAAACCATTCCCATTTGCTTTACCCCATAAACCTAAAGCTTAATGTCTGGCATTAAAATCTCCTACCACAAGTATATCTTCAGAAAAAAAAGGAATCTAATAAGTATCTTTAATCAAGGGAGCCGGTCGGCCGAGCAGACAGCACACAGGACTTGTGGTCACGGGTTCGATCCCGGGCGCCAGCGAGAGACATTGGGCAGAGTTTCTTTCACCCTATGCCCCTGTTACCTAGCAGTAAAATAGGTACCCGGGTGTTAGCCAGCTGTCACGGGCTGCTTCCTGGGGGTGGAGGCCTGGTCGAGGACCGGGCTGCAGGGACACTAAAAAGTCCCGAAATCATCTCAAGATAACCTCAAGAAGGAAGCTATCAGTGATGTACAGATAAATTAAATTTAACTCTCGGTCTTGTAATTGTACTCGCAAACTAAAACTTTCAATACCTCTCTCTCTGAGGGCTTCCAGTTATCTCGGCAGGGATGGTACTTTTGACATAATATGAGACCCCCCCCCCCTTAGTTCCTCCATCATCATAAAAGTGAAAACCTCTAAAGCCATTTAGCCTCAGAATACTACCATCCCTATCCCCAGTTTCCTGGAGTGCTAATATGTCATTATTCTCTCGAAGAGTATAATAGTGTACATCCACCGCTCCAGTTTTTAATCCATTAACGTTCCAAGATGATAATCTCAATCAACTTTCATCCATGATTAATAATAAAATTACCTTTGCCCTGTCCGTCACATTCCATGAGATATGCGAGTACCTTAGAGACTTCATCCCAACACTGTAACATTTTTGCTTTCTTCTCACTTGCATAACTACTACTAACATCGAAGGTAATATTATTCATATTTATTTTCTTTATTTCTGTATACCGTTTTACTTTAACGTTTGTTTCAACATGTCACTACCTGAGGTTGAACACCGCTAACACTACTAGAAAGTGTGTGTTCCTGACTATCCTCTATCCTCGATACGTCATGCTCTTCCTTGCTTTCTTCTACGCACGTTTCACTTTCCATTTCACGTCCTGTTTCTCCTCCATCTTCACCCTGTCTACCCTCCATAGCCAATTTTTCCAATGCCTCAATCCTCTTGTAAAGTTTTTTAGATACTCCAATATTTAATTACCAACCTCCGAGTTCACCATATTGTCCTGACCCTTGTCCCCACAAGGTTTTATTTTTCAACTGCATTACCTACTTTCTCTAGATTCGCCTTAATTATTTCCGTTCCTTTCTCCCACACATTGTTCATAGGGGCTGTCGTTGGCTTTCGGCCGTTTCCTCCATGTTCCTGGTGCACAATCTTTCCTTCATTCGAGGATACATCTATCCTGCTTGTAGGACCCGTCCTGGAGTCACTCAGATGAGGCTTCATGGGTCATAAAAAGGAACCAGCATTGTGGCTGCCTCGACAATTGCAACAAGATGGGACGAATTTTTCACCTTTTCCAATCTTGACTTTACACTCTCGCGAGTCATGCTTCTTGCCACAATAGACACTTGGGGTCAAACTGGCATTTCCACACCATATGTCCCCAACGAGAACACTTTATGCATAATATGAGCTCCTCAAAGTATTTTGCAAGTTTCCTGTAGCCTAGTCCTTGCACAAAACTTCTTTCCGGAGCCTCACTCTTTACCAAAGCAACAACCTGGCTTAGTTTTTCACCACGAACAGTTCATCTTTGCCCAAACAACACTATCATTGTTGAGAAGAAGATAATCAGGATCAAAATAAGTTGGATACTTAAAAACTATTACTTTGGTGTGTATAATACCTTCTTCCGGAGTAATCATCACGATATTCTCATACCCAACCATCGTTAGGTGTTCCATGGCCTTTTCTGTCCCAACTGTTATGTAGAGCCGGTGAAGACGCTCCTTGAAGAGTGGTTCTTATTCAAAACACTCCTTAGCCAGACGTACCGTCCACTCCAGCTTTTGGTGGAAGTTCAGTTGGCGTGTTGTAGGGAATAACAGCCGCTCCCTTCTATTAATCTTCGTGTCTTGCGTCCTGCTGGGTAGGGTTGCCGTTTGAGAGTTCCTGGGTATTTGTACCACTGATGTCTCCTGTCGTGGATCACAGCAATTTTTCTGTATTTTTATAATTTCATCTTCATTATCACTGTCTCGCTGTCTCTGAAAATTACGCGGTTTCTTTCAGGAGATTGCAACGTGGTACGGCCTGGTATCACCTTGTACTTGAAAGTCATCCTCACTCATTATCCTCAGTCCTAGTGCACAATTGTCTATAACTGAGGCAACCGCCTCTGTCATTTCCCCAACACGCAAATGCACTGTATAATTGTAAGAGTTGAGCACAATATCCAAGAGCGCTTTCACCACTACCGCACACGACCGCGGGAGGCGTCACTTGTGATGTGACGACCACGACCGGTACAGATGCCCAAGACGCCTATGTGAACATTCTGTGCGTAGATTCGAACCCTCAAGGCCCCTGTGGGTGTGGTCATTTGATATATCACGCTATTGTGATTTCTGTGTGTATCTGAAGTTTTTCTCAATCAACATACGATTCAGTTTAACGTTTTATTATTAGTAGTAAAGTTTATTCTAAAAGAATTAAAATCACCTAAAACGAAAACAGTTTGAAATTGACTTTGATGGATTGTTTCATGCGTAGGATAAACAGAATTGTTTAGTTTAAATTATACCTGCCTCGCATGCCAACTCTATACAGCTGGTATGATTCAAACACAACTCAATTATTTATACAATTTATATTGTATAAATACATGTATTAATGTATGTAATTTTAATAATATTAAGGAAAATATAAAATATAATCACAAATAACAATTTAAATCCAGTACTTTAAGAGTATACATTACATTATAGTGAAACTTGGGCGCCAGTTTCAAGCCCACAAGAACCACTATTCTGACTGCAAGACATTGGGACAAAAATTTAAATCTATCTAAAATTCACATATATATTACATACTGCGAGTATTCTTACAAGAGAGCGTTGAGACGCCATAAAGTCCTGGAGGTTAAGGCAACTCTTGGTTGCCATACGGAAGTGTCTGGTGAGCAGTGTGAAGGGAATGAGGGAACAGGACGAATCAGGGTCGTCCTGTACCAGAAGATGTCGGCCAAACACCTCACATGGGCGCTCGTGGTGGCCACGCCAATAGTCCAGTGTAGTTTAACTTTGGAAATACCCTCTTCAGGACGATTTAAGACAGTTAAGCACTGAACACGTGCTCCATAGCGGGGTCATGGCCCCCACGTTAAGGATGGTAACCACAGGAGTCTCTCCTTCCATCACTACGCTTACATTATTAATTTTTAAGTCATTATGAATAAAACCAGCAGCATGCAGCGAGTCCACAAGGGTGCACATATCCAACATGCACCTTACAATGGTCCTGCTCTGCGGAAGAGATTCTTGTTTTATTTCAAACCATGACTCAGTCTGATTTTCCATGGTAAGTCATAATTAAGGCAGGGTGAAGTGGGCGTGTAGTATGTTGTTTACTCGCTACAGAATGTAGCAAGTAAACAATGTACTCTCTAGGCACATTCCCAGTATTTTTGGGAACCCCCGAGAATTTCTAACCTTGTGTAGCATTCGTGCTTCGACCATTAAGTGTTTAATCGTAACATGCTTATCCAACAGCTTAAGACAGAGCCACTGCGGTTCGTCCTCAAGGGTCACCTTGTAACACTTCCCAAAGGCTCCGGATCCGAGGAAATTGTTTTCGTTTACTTGGGACAACAGACGACACGACCTGATAAACGACAATCCCTGCTGTTTGTGTTGTTCCAGGAAGACGTATCTGGGCATTTTATGTCGTGCATCACAAGGTGTGTGATCCTGAATATTTCAGTCATTCTTTAGCTGCTGAACACATTGAGCTATCGGCGAAAATAAAGGTAATCTTTCGGTTTCCGCAACAGCATTGTCGATCCTTACAGAGGTGTCAGTAGGTACTGCAATGTTAAAATATTGGTTGTAACATTTCTTGATGGACCTCAGGTTTTCTGGTGAGGAATCCTCTTTGCCGTCCACTGCTTCACCATCTTTACACTCAGCTTTGACCTTATCACACCCCAGATAATTATCATTGCACTCTGGACTGTTGGAACCCCACTCGAGACTAACGGTTTGTCACAGTCATCGACTTAACCTATAATAAAGTCCAGCTTTTCAATCTGTGGATCAGAACTGTTGTACTCGTTTAACGATAATTTAGAAACGTTTTACACTTCTTGAGTTAAAGACGGGTAACACTGCTGCTCCTGAACCATGTCTACACTCTCCAGAGGGAGCCGGGAGAACAGTGACGCAACTGTGAACTAAATAATTGTCCTGTTTAAGATTTGCTACTTGGAACAAAAAGTTCAAAGTTGCACAGGCTATGGTGAGCCCGTAGTGGCCTTACATGGCACAGGATACACACATAAATGTCCGATTGATTGATTAAGATTAAGCCACCCAAGAGGTAGCACGGGCACGAATAGCCCGTAAGTGGTGGCCCTTTTGAGCCATTACCAGTAACAATAGATGATACTGGAAATCTGTGGAGGTGCGGCTGCACCCTGCGTGACGGGAGATTCCCCCGTCAATAAATATCCGATTGATTGATGAAGATTAAGCCACCCAAGAGGTGGCACGGGCATGAATAGCCCGTAGGTGGTACAATTTTTTTTCTCAGTATTCTGAGTTTGCATTTAACCATAAAGCTGTTATCACGGGGGAGGATACTGCTTCAGTCTTTATGAGGGTGTCCAGCTGCTGAACACTTTTGTTGACCAGGAGAGTGGCTGTGTTGATGGCTTCAGGGTGGCCACTGCATGATTCAGGAACTCTTAAAGCTCTTCTAAGGTCATTGGTTGCTTCACATTCCAGAAGATAGTGAAGTAATGGCTTTTCTGTGACAGTTTGGCAGAAGATGCACTCTCTCTGTCGGGGTTCACCAGTCTCCCAGTTGCATCTGTAACCTAGACGTAGTCTATATAACCTAACTGATATTTCCCTGTGGATTCCTTTTGTGATATTTAACTTCTCTAATTTGGTTGCCTGAAGATACCATGTTGCAGATGGCGAACCTTCAGCTATTCTCTGGTGTAGGTGTTGAGATGTGAGAGTTTTTTGGTGATGTTTTTTATGTTCTCTAGGCTGGGTTGAATTGTTTTATGTATCACTGGATGACGAGTTGCCAATTTAGCAATTTCGTCAGCTTTTTCATTTAATGGGATTCCAATATGGGATGGGATCCCGTTTAAAGTTATGAATAAATGTCCTAACAGCTTGTGGATTTATACCAAAAACTATCGCCTCATCCCGCCGCTCTTCACCTCTCCTCGAGCTAACTGGAGTATAGTTATTACAGTAAATTTATTCAAGAACTTAAGAATGAAGGTAACTGCAGAAGGCCTGTAACAGTTTCACGCCTTAAATAAATAAATAAAATAAATAAATAACGTCAAAGAACACAAAGTACAGTTAAATAACGAGACATCTCCTATTTATATCTACCCAAACTCATTAATATATATGTCAAACCTACGCTTGAAATAATCGAGGGATTCTACTTGTATTATATAGCTATTTATATTCCTATGTATTATTATTTACGAAGCTGTATAGTTACTAAAGCCCAAATCATATATAAATGATTTAGATTTGGCTCATGTTACGGGCTATTCATTCCCATGCCACCTCTTAGGTGGCTTAATCTTTATCAATCGGCTCTCCTGGCCTGTCTCGGTGTATTCCCCTGTCCACGAAATGGATGGTCGACACCGACTCGTTCAGTTCGCTCTGCCGGACGTACGGGCCTCCAGAAGTACACCTCTTCGCGTTGGCGTTGTTGAGGCATCTTCCGGTATGTCGCGCCCCTCCCCGACTGCGTGACCGTCGGGGTCGATGTCTTCAGGCAGTATTAGGCGAGGTGGAGACCTGTACCTCTTATATCTCCCAGGTTCAACTGTTGCTCCAGGTCCTAGCTCGCTTGGAGACTTACCAGGGGAGAGTTGTCCTTCTACCCCCGTGTGGCAGGTCCAGCCTTGGTTTCAGGCACAGCTTGAACGGTGTCCGAACCCGAGGGTCTTCCCGCGGCTCTGCCTCTTTCACCAGGTCGGTCCAGTCCGTTACATGGCCGGTTCGCTCTTCTCCTAGAGTCTTTGCGTTTGGCCTTTCTGACTCGAGTTTATCATCACTTGTATGGTGCACAGGTGGCTTCATTGATGATGTCCCACCTGCGTTCTTCATTTCGGCAGCAGTATGAAGTTTCCTGGTGGTCCTTCCATTATTTCTTATCCCTTTGTATGTTAATTTGTCTCTGATAAGGTTTTCTTTCCAGTCATGGTTGTTCCATGCTGAATTCTGTCGCCTCGTGCCGTGCGGCGCTAGCAACTTGCGTTCGATATTGATGTTACTTCTGCTCCGTTCCACAAGCTGTTTTGTGCATTTTCATCTCTGGCGTGCTCATGCACTGCCAGAGTCATCCTGGTTGTTGAACTGGATCCTCGCCTTTCTCTCTCCTAAATTTGTTGTGGCCACTTCTGTTCAGGATTATTTTTCCAAGACACTTTTTCCTGTTGGCATTGGCCTCGGGGTACAGGTCTGGGAGTTTCATGCTCTCCTCCGGCACAGGGGTTTCTGCTCTTTTGGTCCTGATAGTAGGTTTGTTGGTTTACAGCCGTCTCCTTTTCTGGTGAAGAATGAGACTGCTGCTTTCCGGAGGGGCCCTTGGCTTGTTGATGCTTAGTGGGTTTGGCTGGGGGGGGGTGCAAAATGTGTTGTCTGGTTGCTGATCTCCGCCTTTACCTGCACACCACGGCCTCGGTGGCCGGGGACGTGCTTTGTATTGACCCGGTCTCCCTTCAATCCTGTTCCAGGGTTCGGTTCTCCCAGGTCGTCTGCAGGGTTATTCGATCCGTTAGCATGTGGTATATCCTCGTGCCCTTGACGTTCGTAAGTTTGCTGCCGTCTTGGGCAACATGTCTTGGGCTGAGTTTTGGTCACGTTTTTTTTTTTTTTTTTTTTTTTTGGGGGGGGGGGGGTCAAACAGGGTCCTGGACACTCGCTACCTTGTTAACGTTCCTGGGCCTAATCGGAACTGTGTCGCATTGTGTCGGCGGATGCAACCAGTTGCCTGCACTTCACAGTGAGCAGCGAGGGCCAACCGCGTCACGGGCAAGTCCCTTTCGTTTTTTGTCTTTGGGGAAAATAGCTCCAGGCAGGGAGCCGACGAGGGCTACCCCCCAGAAAACTAGCATTGAATATAATGAAATGCCATTTTCTGGGTGAGACCCGAAAGCTCCCCGGCCTCCCGCCCCCTGGTCGTTTTTTTCTTTCCTTCAGCCTCAGCACTGCAGGGTGAATATCCGGCACGGGGTTCTGGGGCTCACCTTTCCCCCCTCCTGTTGCACAGGTGGTGACGTCATGCTCGTTTTCATTTGGGGAGTTCTTTCCACTAGTTTGGCTTTCGGTAGCAATGTTTTAACCAGAATAGAGGTTTGTTTTGGGGTGTTTATGTCTCTGGGTGCCTGACCCGGTCGATGGCAGACAGACTGCTTCCAGCAACACGGGGGTGACTAGCTCCTCGTGCCTCTGAGGGGGGGGGGCAGGTTCTGGCTCAGGGTCCCTGGTAAGCCTAAAACTCTCTGCACATTGACAGATGTCAGGGGCTAATACATTCATATCAGCTGGGATAGCTCCTGGGAGCCTCCAGCTCTCACCCAGAAAAGGCGTTTCATTACATTCAACACTGGGTTTTTTGTAATAATGGACACGATCGTTCATCAGACCATAGTTAAACAAGACACAGTATGAGAAGACGGAGAACAATAGTACAACATGGACATAGACCACCAATAACGGTCGGGTAGTAAAGACACCAGACAATAACGATCCACAAATGCAGCTGCAGGAAGCAGTGGCTACTCACGATCAAAGATATATTGTAATATAAGACAGACATGAACAGTCAATGCAGTCTGACATGCAGCAGAATCAGCAACAAAGAAATATTGAACGGCAGAGATGCACTCAGACAACACCAGAAACTGGCATGAATAATAAATGCAGAATCAATTTCTGTTGGTGTTACCTGTCTTAGTAGACCGTCTCTATGGAATAGACATCCGTATTCTCCACTGGCAAGTAGTGCCACTGCAAATTCGACTACGATGATTATACAAGTTGTAATTATTATAATTTATTATTGATATTTTATAATACATTATTGATTATATTTTATAATTATATCAATTATAATAATTATAATTGTTATATAATCATCGCTGTCTGATTTGCAGTTGCACTACTTGCCAAGTGGAGAATATGGATTTAGATTTAGAAGTTCTACTAATACAGGCAACACGGGACTCATCGTCTGGTCATTACAAATACTGCAGTGGAATATACAAAGTTTTGGAACTAAAAACTCTTCCTTTCAGGAAGCTACAATCGGCACAAAAACTGATAAATAGTTTTGTAGGAAACTGTCTTACCATCCACGAAATCCTTCAGATTAGCTGGATATCAGTAATATAATAGTGAATGAACAGGGATGACGGAGGGTTAATGACCCCTAGTCTGAAACACCAAACCCAGCAAGAAAATACCATTTTGTGTGGCGATGGAGTAGCAGCAGCAGTAGAGGTATTAGCAGTAATAGTGAATATGGCTAATACTGAGTTCCTCGTATACAACGTCTACAAGTCCCCCTAGACATAAACTGGAAGCAGAGGGAGTGCTTGCCTTGGAGACGCACGAAAATGTAATTATTACCGGGGATTTTAATTTTTTACATCAGAGGATAGGTGTGACTGGACCAGCCAATGCCGATGGGAACTATTCTGCTGAAGTTCTGCGAGGAGTACCTGAGATTACACTTCTCAACACTGAACCCACATTCATTCAAGTAGATTCTCTAGTGCAGTTAATCTTAACTGCACTTGAGCATCAGGCGAAGTGGGAGGCAGATGCGGTGATCACCACTATGCTACTATCGCAACGCTAAACATAGAACGATCTCCTACATAACCTGCACAACCACGGTGGATTTTAATAAAGGCCAACTGGAATATTATATACCAGGAGGAACTTGAAAAATTGTAAGTTAAGTGCCAAGTCGTGTACGAATACCAGGGAATGACTTTACAATCGAAACTGCAAACTTGAAAGTCTAACACAGATTAAGCAAATAATTAAGAGAGGAAAGCAGATGGTGTACCGTGACCACAAGACAGCAGCTGCAACATCAGGATCATTGGGATGGTGCGAGAATTTGACCAACAACGTACCACTTATTTTGAAGAAAGGGAACAATAGAAAAACAGGTATTGTACTAGACTTTGATGACTTAAATGTAAGGGACATGGTTATGAGACCAAGAGGTCTTGAGCAGCATAAGCAGGCCAGAGGGGAAATGTTACTTGAAACAGCTTCTTAAATTGCAGTAGGTAGAATATTTTCAGATTCAGGCCTTCCCGCATCTTCATATATATCCACCCTACAAATGTGCTAGGCGGCCGAAAGAATGTTTAAGTTTGTGGGAAACTGCGAGTTGCACGATTTTGTTATAACTTCAGCTTTGAGGAATTCGCAAGGGAAGGCATTAAACACCACAGTACTCCAAATTTGGCGCCTGTGACAGTTACAAGGGAGTAGGTTCCCGTCAAGAGCGGTGACACAGGCATACCCGGGTTGCAACGAGAGACGTGATTGGCTACTGCCCAGCACATTCCTCTAATCAATAGGTGGCCAGAGATTTTTATGAGCGATCCGAGCCAGCTTATAGGCCCAGATGATGTCAGTTTCTTCAGATAAAGACGAGGAAGGATGTACGCGCGAGTGCTCAAAGATTTTTGCAGGATTTATTTGCGTACTGTAAAATTGAGCTTCAGAGAGGAAGCAATGGACCTCTGCTTTTACGTGAGGGGCTGTCGTTGACATTTTGAAGAGGTATATACGATGGAAGCGGCTGTGCAGTTAAGACTGATGCAGGAGGGCATAGTGAGGGGTGGATCCACCCCTTTTTTGTTTTGAATTACTGTTTTACCTGCTTCATTAGCCTGTTAATCTCTGCCCTAATCTCCAGGCAGTGCATACAAGGCCATTGTGTATATGCATTATTCCATAAATAATTACTACACACACAAACGACTGCTTTTCACAAGAGCGTATTTACATAATCCCGAGATTTTATTTATATTACAAACTTAGTACTGTGCCTGGGTGGGGTTCTGGAAGTTCTTCTTCTACTCTCAAAGCCCGGCCCGGGGTCAGGCTCGACTCGAGAGCTTGGTCCAACAGGCTGTTGCTTGGAGCGGCCCACATACCCTCCGCTGCCTGGTTGGCATGGCACTTCTTGAAGAAAACTATCCAGTTTTCTCTTTAAGACGTCCACGTTTGTTCCAGCAATATTTCTTATGCTCGCTGTGATTATATTAAACTGTGGACCTCTGATGATTATACTGATTGATGTTCTCTGATTGTGCCTATAGGACAGCTCTTCAGTGGTTCTATTTTGCATTATCTTTCTTATCGTTCACTCCAGTATGTGTAGATTTGGGACCTGGCCCAACAGTATTTCCCATGTGTGTATTATTTGATACCTCACTCGTCTCCTTTCTAGTGAGTACATTTCGAGAGCTTAGAGACGATCCCAATAATTTAGGTTCTTTATCGTGTCTATGTATGCTGTATATGTTCTCTGTATTCCGTCTATTTCAGCAATCTCTTCTGCTATGAAGGGGGAAGAGAGTATCGAGCAGTACTCAAGATGGGACAACAGAATTGATTTGAATAGTACAACTATTGTGATGGGATGCAGACGATGAGTCACAATAACATGGCTGAAGATATGAAGAATAAACCCCACACCAGAAGATGAGGAGACGACGACGTTTCGGTCCGTCCTGGACCATTATGATGACTCGATTATGATCCAGGAAGGACCGAAACGTCGTCGTCTCCTCATTTTCTGGTGTAGTTTAGTCTTGATTGTGATGGGATCCATGGGTTTGAAGGTTTTCATAATCCATTCGATCATTTTTCTAGCTGATGCTAAATTTACTTGGTTATGCGCTCCAAACGTTAGGTCATCACATTATTCCCAGATCTTTTACATGATGCTTTCTTACTATGAGGAGATTTGCATTTTTTACCCTGTATCTTGTTTAATGTCTTTATTTTTACCGTATCTAAGTACCTGGAATTCATCGCTGATATACTTCATGTTATTTTCTCTTGCCCAGTTGAAAACTTATTAATTTCTGCTTGTAGTTTATGAATGTCTTGAACAGAAGTAATTTTCATGATTTTTGTCACCTGCAAAAGATGACACAAAGCTGTGACTTGTATTTTTGTCTGATATGAGAAAAAGGAAAAGCTGTAGTGCAAGGACTATATCCCGAGGTTCAGAGCTCTTAACTGCTCTTGAACTCGATTTTATTTGGTTGGTTGACACTGTTCTGTTCCACATAAAATTGAATATCCACTATTCTACTTTACCTGATATTCCCATTAATCCTCTTGTGTGCTAAACTCTCCATGGTTACATTCATGAAATGCCTTTGCAAAGTCAGTGCATTGGAATTCTGTTTTTCTTTAATGCCTCAGTGATTTTGCCGTAGTGGTCAAGTAGCTGCGAGAGGCCTGATATTCCCGCTCTAAATCCATGTTGACCTGAGTTGTGGAGGTCATTGGACTCTATGAAACTGGAGACCTGATTCCTGATCACTCTTTGAAATTCTATTATGTGGGACGTTTTTTATGGACCAGTTACAACAACTGGTCCATAATTCTTAGCCTATACTTCGCTCCATTCCTTGTGAAGAGCAGCTAGTTGTATTGATTTAAACGAATCTAGTTTATCTCCTGTGTCAAAGCTTTTTCCTCCACACTTTGCTATTGGCACTTTGCAATTCTTTAAGTTATGAATTTCACGAGTCTTGATCCGGGGCTGAGTGCATGGACATAATGTTAATTTCTCATTCAAAATCTGCAAAATTCGTTTTAATACCAGTTATATTTTCAGGAGTTTGGATATCACGCATAAAGAAACTGTCTGGATCTTCCACTTTCATGCTGTTTATTGGGGTGTTAAACAAGTCCTCATTTTTATTTTTTAGGATTTAACTAATTTCTTTGTCATCCTCTGGGTATGACCCCTCACTTGTAAGAATAGGTCCATTACTGAGTGGTTTTTGCTTTTGATTTAAGATAAAATATTTATTTCGCATGTGAAGAAATATTTTGGGTTTTCTTCATCTCTTGTATGATTTTCTGTTCTAGTTGCATTCAATTAACCATATGATTCCTCAAGCCTGTACTAGATTTCTTCAAACATCCTATTTAAATTATTCTTTTTAGGTATAGTCGTATCTGCTTAAGCATTTCAGTTATCTTTTTCCTTTTGTAGTTCCGTCTGCGTTCTCTTTCTACATTGTTGAAAGAAAAAAAAGAGGACCAAAGGAACATGTTTGACAATTTATATACTTCGGAAGTCAGTTCTATTGCTTTTGTGGGATTTTTGTTACTTACAAACTGTGACGGGTTGTGGTATCGCAGCTATACTGAACAAAGATGGTATGGCTCTCCCTCACACAAATACTAACAAAAAATGCTGCTATTGGCGTTGCAGTGTGTGATGCAGGTGGAAACAAATGAAAATCAAATAAATAATTAAAACAATTTAGTGAAATATTAATAAACAAAAAGACACATGAGAATACTTGATTATTATATAACAAATAAGTAAATGAAAGTTTAACTCAAATACAGTGCATGAAGATATACTGGTGTACTGAAGACAGCTACCATACCACCACGGCATCAGACACACGACGTTGGCTGAAGGCAGACGATGGGTTTAGAGACCAAGGTGATCCCAGAGCACTAGGAGAGAGAGACTTAACAGTGAGGCGGTGCCTTTTATATAGTCCGGCGTTGATGACTCATCCGGTGTCAACACAAGGTGGACATCTGGTCAACTATCAAACTGCTCGTTTGTGGCTCGCAGTGCCTTTGTGTTGAGCTGCACCACTGCATGTTGAAGGCGGCTAACTGCTTGTTTGTGAAGGCAAACTACCGGTTAACATAGGCGCCCGGCTTGTCTCTGAGCCTTGCCAGGCCGTGCCAGGCCCTGGGGGGTATGGAGAGATGGCAGGACTGATGACTCATCTGGGCTGGTGTAAATGTGGACTTCGTGGAAAGGCATTGAATGTGACGGGGAAAAGGCAGTTCCACTGATATGCTGGGGATTCACGTGACAAAACATTCAATAGGAAATTGTTAAAGTTCCCTGTTTATAGTTTCCCAATCTATCCTTTAATTAAAATTTAATTTATGGAATAATCCCTTTAGTTTGATCGTTGTTTTAAGGCTATTACGAGTATTAATGTTTGCACTTCAATGAGCTTGGATCTGAATGTTGTATCTGAGATTGTATTGTCCTTGATTATGTCTTTGTGAAGTTTAGATCTAGAATATTTTCGTTCCCAGTTGACTCTCGTATTTGAGTCAAGTAGTGATCATGTCTCCCCTCAGTCTTGTCTTCCAGAGTCGTGAGGTGCATTTCTCGCAGTCTTTCCTCGTAACCCATGTGTCTTAGTTCTGGGACTAGCCTAGTGGCATACCTCTGAACTTTTTCCAACTTCTCGTGCATGACAAGGCTCATGCTGGGGCTGCATACTCCAGGATTGGTTTACATATGTGGTGTACAAAGTTCAGAATGATTCCTTACACAAGTTCCTGAAGGCAGTTTTGGTGTTAACCAATCTTGCATACGCCGCCGATGAAGTTCTTGTTATGCGAGCTTCAGGAGACTGGTTTGGTGGGATATCAACTCCTAGATCTTTCTCTGTCCGTTTCCATGAAGGACGTCTTCTCCCATTCGGTATCTTGGGTCTGGCTTCCTGTTTCCACTGCCTAGTTTCATTACCCTACATTTACAAAGGTTGAACTTTTAGTAGCCATTTGTTGAACCATTCATTCAGTTTTTCTAGGTCATCTTGCAGCCTTGTACTATCTTCCTCTGTCTTTATCCTCTTCACAATCTTTGCATCATCGACAAACAAAGAGGAACGATTCTATAACCTCTGGGAGATCATTTACATATATCAAACAGTATAGGTCCAAGAACTGAACCCTGCGGGACTCCAATGGTGACGCCTCGCCAGTCTTAGACCTCACCCTCAGTGACTCGCCGTCATCTGTTGCTTAGGTACTCCCTTATTCAGTAGAGTACTTTCCCTTTCACTCCTGCCTGCATCTCCAGCATGTGCACTAGTCTCTTATGTGGTACTGTGTCAAAGGCTTTCGGCGGTCCAAAACTATGCAGTCTTCCCAGCCCTCTCTATCTTGCCTGATTTGTGTTGCCTTGTCGTAGAATTCAATTAATCCTGTGAGGCAGGACTTGCCATCTATGAGCCCATGCTGCTGTTGTCACAAAGTTCTTTCGCTCCAAAAAAAAAAAAACACTAGTTTTTTTTCGCACAATTTTCTAATACCTTGCATGATATGCAAGTTAGGGACACTGGCCTGTAGTTCAGTGCCTCCTGCCCCAGCAAACAATTTTAGGTTGCCACAACATATCTGGAAAGTATTTGAAAGTATTGGAAACGTTTGTTTTATCGTATCAGATACGATATTGTGTGTGGACTTAAATAGGTTTCCAAAACTTATAACCAAGACATATGTATCTAACACTAATTTGAGATGTTGTGGCAACTTTACACTCCTAACATGAGTCATTCATAATCCATTCATATACCAATATGAATCTCTTATGAAAGGTTTGAGCCAATAATCTGAACCCTTTTTACATCTTTGTGTTTAAAGTTAAATTTCTTGTAATTAAATTATATTTTATATTATATTATTATTTTCAATTTAAATATTAAAACCAATTTAAGGGTAAAAAAATCTAATAATTTATATTTCTTTTATTATTTACTAACAATTATAATTATTTACTAACGGAGAGAGGGGAGGCTGTACGGCAGAGAGTGGCGGCTGTGGCGGACAGTGGCGGACAGTGGCGGCGGTGGCGGATAATGGCGGCGGGCGGACAGTGGCGGCGGGCGGACAGTGGCGGCGGCGGGCGGACAGTGGCGGCGGGCGGACAGTAGCGGCGGTGGCGGACAGTGGCGGCGGGCGGACAGTGGCGGCGGGCGGACAGTGGCGTCGGGCGGACAGTGGCGGCGGTGGCGGATAGTGGCGGCGGGCGGACAGTGGCGGCGGGCGGACAGTGGCGGCGGTGGCGGATAGTGGCGGCGGGCGGACAGGGCGGCGGCGGGCGGACAGTGGCGGCGGGAGGACAGTGGCGGCGGGCGGACAGTGGCGGCTGTGGCGGATAGTGGCGGCGGGCGGACCGTGGCGGCGGTGGTGGACAGTGGCGGCGGGAGGACAGTGGCGGCGGCGGGCGGACAGTGGCGGCGGCGGGCGGACAGTGGCGGCGGCGGGCGGACAGTGGCGGCGGCGGGCGGACAGTGGCGGCGGCGGGCGGACAGTGGCGGCGGCGGGCGGACAGTGGCGGCGGCGGGCGGACAGTGGCGGCGGCGGGCGGACAGTGGCGGCGGCGGGCGGACAGTGGCGGCGGCGGGCGGACAGTGGCGGCGGCGGGCGGACAGTGGAGGCGGCGGGCGGACAGTGGAGGCGGCGGGCGGACAGTGGAGGCGGCGGGCGGACAGTGGAGGCGGCGGGCGGACAGTGGAGGCGGCGGGCGGACAGTGGAGGCGGCGGGCGGACAGTGGAGGCGGCGGGCGGACAGTGGTGGCGGCGGGCGGACAGTGGTGGCGGCGGGCGGACAGTGGTGGCGGCGGGCGGACAGTGGTGGCGGCGGGCGGACAGTGGTGGCGGTGGCGGACAGTGGCGCTGGTGGCGGACAGTGACGGCGGTGGCGGACAATGGCGGCGGTGGCGGACAGTGGCGGCGGTGGCGGACAGTGGCGGCGGTGGCGGACACTGGCGGCTGTGTCTGGCGGTGGTGGCGGGCGGTGGCGGGGTCTGTGATGAGTGGTGGCGGCTGGCGGTGGTGGGTGGTGGTGGCGGCGGCGGCTGGTGGTGGCGGCGGTGGTGGTGGTGGGTGGTGGTGGTGGCGGCGGCGGCTGGTGGTGGTGGGTGGTGGCGGCGGCGGGTGGTGGTGGGTGGTGGCGGCTGTGGTGGGTGGTGGCGGGCGGCGGCGGCTGTGGTGGGTGGTGACGATCGGCGGTGGGGGGGGCTGGTGGCGGCTGGCGGTGGCGGCTTGCGGTGGCGACTGTGGCAACGGGCGGTGACTGCTGATAGCGGGCGGTGGTGGCGGCTGGTGGCAGGTGGTGGTGGCGGTGGTGGCGGCTGGTGGTGGCGGCTGGTGGTGGTGGCAGCTGGTGGCGGTGATGGCGGCTGGTGGTGGTGGCGGCTGGTGGTGGTGGCAGCTGGTGGCGGTGATGGCGGCTGGTGGTGGTGGTGGTGGTGATGGCGGCTGGTGGCGGGCGGTGGCGGGCGGTGGCGGCTTGTGGCGGCTGGTGGTGGCGGCGGTGGTGGGTGGTGGTGGTGGGTGGTGGTGCCGGCTGTGGTGGGTGGTGGCGGTGGTGTCGGCGGCGGCTGTGGTGGGTGGTGGCGGCGGCGGCGGTGATGGGTGGTGGCGGCGGCGGTGGTGGTGGGTGGTGGTGGCGGCGGCGGCGGTGATGGGTGGTGGCGGCGGTGGTGGTGGGTGGTGGTGGCAGCGGCGGCTGGTGGTGGTGGGTGGTGGTGGTGGGTGGTGGCGGCGGGTGGCGGTGGTGGGTGGCGGGTGGCGGCTGGTGGTGGGTGGTGGCGGCGGGTGGTGAGTGGCGGTGGTGGGTGGCGGTGGCTGGTGGCGGGTGGTGGTGGGTGGCGGTGGCGGGTGGCGGTGGCGGGTGGCGGGTGGCGGCTGGTGGTGGGTGGCGGGTGGCGGTGGTGGGTGGCGGTGGCTGGTGGCGGGTGGCGGTGGCGGGTGGCGGCTGGTGGTGGGTGGTGGCGGGTGGTGGGTGGTGGCGGGTGGTGGGTGGTGGCGGGTGGCGGATGGTGATGGATGGTGGCGGGTGGCGGCTGGTGGCGGGTGGCGGCTGGTGGTGGGTGGCGGCGGCTGGTGGTGGGTGGCGGCGGGTGGCGGCTGGTGGTGGGTGGTGGCGGCGGGTGGTGAATGGTGGTGGGTGGTGGCGGGTGGCGGCTGGTGGTGGGTGGTGGCGGGTGGCGGCTGGCGGGGGGTGGCGGCGGGTGGCGGCTGGTGGTGGGTGGTGGCGGGTGGCGGCTGATGGTGGGTGGCGGCGGGTGGCCGCTGGTGGGTGGTGGCGGGTGGCGGCTTGTGGTGGGTGGCGGCGGGTGGCGGCTGATGGTGGGTGGCGGCGGGTGGCCGCTGGTGGGTGGTGGCGGGTGGCGGCTTGTGGTGGGTGGCGGCGGGTGGCGGCGGGTGGCGGCTGGTGGCGGCCAGCTGGGACACACCCTTCTCCACTGTAGGTCTGAGTACAACTAACCATATGTCTCTCTTACCAGAACAGTGTTGCCAGCTTGCGCTCTCAAAATGTTTCCTTCAAAGATTGTATATTATCTTTGAACAACAAGTTTGATTATCAAGGAAATAATGCATATATTATTGTCACATTAATACTGTGCAATATCTTATTACATTCCTGCTAAATAATTATAATTTGAAACAGGACAAAAAATCCCACATATATATAAAAACCAACATTAGAGATCACGAGGCCTAGGCCTCGCCTGTGACCACACATCCGTCCTCCCTGGCCTGCTACACTCACACACCTCACACTCTTAACTCTCTCATAATCACTCTCACTCTCTTACTCTGTCACTCTTACTCTGTCACTCTTACTCTCTGTCACTCTTACTCTGTCACTCCTACTCTCTGTCACTCTTACTCTGTCACTCTTACTCTCTGTCACTCTTACTCTCTGTCACTCTTACTCTCTGTCACTCTTACTGTCACTCTTACACTCTGTCACTCCTACTCTCTGTCACTCTTACACTCTGTCACTCCTACTCTCTGTCACTCTTACTCTGTCACTCTTACTCTCTGTCACTCTTACTCTCTGTCACTCTTACTCTCTGTCACTCTTACTCTCTGTCACTCTTACTCTCTGTCACTCTTACTCTCTGTCACTCTTACTCTCTGTCACTCTTACTGTCACTCTTACACTCTGTCACTCCTACTCTCTGTCACTCTTACTCTGTCACTCTTACTCTCTGTCACTCTTACTCTCTGTCACTCTTACTCTGTCACTCTTACTCTGTCACTCTTACTCTGTCACTCTTACTCTCTGTCACTCTTACTCTCTGTCACTCTTACTCTCTGTCACTCTTACTCTGTCACTCTTACTCTGTCACTCTTACTCTCTGTCACTCTTACTCTGTCACTCTTACTCTCTGTCACTCTTACTCTCTGTCACTCTTACTCTCTGTCACTCTTACACTCTGTCACTCTTACTCTGTCACTCTTACTCTCTGTCACTCTTACTCTCTGTCACTCTTACTCTCTGTCACTCTTACTCTCTGTCACTCTTACTCTCTGTCACTCTTACTCTCTGTCACTCTTACTCTCTGTCACTCTTACTCTCTGTCACTCTTACTCTCTGTCACTCTTACTCTCTGTCACTCTTACTCTGTCACTCTTACTCTCTGTCACTCTTACTCTGTCAC